>NC_134095.1:120447292-120727792 GCF_000715075.1 Nicotiana tabacum
GATAAACTAATGTCACACATGCAGATATAAATAAGCCACATTTACCAGAATTAGCGTGCGTGACTCCTTGAGAATCAACGAGGCACAAAGCTAAACACAATTGTTCAGTCGGTAAATTTCTATACAAATGTTTAAATTTTGGAAAGTGCAGGTAAATTACACCAAGCAGTAGAAACTTGGCTGGTTTGTACGAAGGGAAGAAGAGAGACTGGGTTTGGGGCTGAGCTTCGAATTTACGTATATCACCTTAACATAAAAACGCACAATAACCTACATCAAGGGTGAAGTAGTCATTTCAAAGAACAAGCTTTTTGATGCAGGGACACGTGCTTTCTTTTGTAAAATTTAGGACACGTGCTTCCTTATTAATCTGTATAAAATTTGGGTTTTGACGAGAAAAAAGAAATGCTCGATTTTCGTTTTCAAGGAATCGGAGGGTATACCTTTTCCAGAACATTGTACAATAATAATAGTAATTCTGCTAATATCAAAATAACCTAAGAAAAAGGGAGAAAGGGGGGTAAATTTACATTTAAAAGTCTAGATTATTAGTGATGAGATTTGTTTACCCTTAAAATCGGATAACAATTAAATTTATAAGTGATTTTAAGAATATGTAATTTCACCTAGTACTAATTGATAAATATGATGATTAATAGTAGAAATAAACAACAAAGTAAAGCAAATCAGTATTGAAATGCAATTCAGCCCTCAAGTTAGGTCCTCGAACTGAGCGAATGAGAGTAAAATTATGAAACAGACTGACGAACAAGAAAGTATAAGAAAACAGAGTATTGTATTGCTTTGGTATGCGTGAATGTAAGATGATTACAGAATGATTAAATCTCTCTTTATATAGTAGATGAATCCTATTTATGGTACAATTCTAATTACAAAAATAAATCTCATGATAAGTTAAATAACCGTTCTTGATTTGATCTGTTCCGAGATTTCCGCCATAATCCTCGGCTAGTCACGGATATCTTACTTTTTCCGTTATTATGCTATCTTCGGTCTCGCTTGATGCCTGTCATGTTGGGCCTCGGTCATCACCGGTCTCGACCTCGACAGGTACTTCGAATCCCGAACTCAGTGTCTTATCCTCACACCTCGGTCTGATATACTGCGGGACCGATCCTCAATCCATTCCTCTGGTCCCGGTCAATTAGTGAAATCGGATAGGCCCGATTTTAACCGTATACAGATAATCCCCTCGTGTTTTAGGTATAATGACAAGAAAAGAATTGAGTCATCGACCTTTACCCCGATTTATCATGACGTCATCACCATGACGTAGGCGACCGAAGTGACCGAAACATCCCATCGGTGCAGTTCCCAGGTCATTAATGTGTGTCAGTTGACGGTCGGCCACTAGTAACTTCAAACCGTCTCCGTAAAACCCATAAATAGGCTTTTTTTCGCTTTTTCAAACTTTTATTTTGAATCTCTCATGTGCTAATCTTCAAAAACCCTTTGCATTCTTCAAGTCCATCTGCAAAACTTCAAGTTACATTGCTAGCTTCTTTTTAAATCACCAAATACCATCACCGTCGTTCTTCTTTAATCTCAACCCAATGGAGAAAACATCTAAAATTGTTCCACAGAAGGAAGAAGCTTCCTCATCTAAGCCAGTTGGCGAACAACCAGTGGTGGAGCCACTCCCTGAAGAATTTTTTCCTCCGTTGTGCGTCCTTGACTCCGACTTTAAAGTTGAAAAGACCTCCTCAGTTCTGGCCTGATGCGAGCCAATGTCGAGGTATATATGCACAATCACCAGTGGCCTTTTAAACCAAGTTAAAAAGGATTGCAATTGGGTAGATAAGCATGTGGTGGTGCCCTCGCCTGAGGAGTCAATCACGACGTATGTGCAAGGGTTTTTGAGTGTGTACACCTACCATTTCACATTGGTCCCCTTGGATCCGGTTATCGTCGACTTATGCAAGCAGTACGCATTTACCCTCGGCCAAATACACCCCTCCTTATGAAGGATAGTGATACTGCTCCATTTTTTTGCGAGCCAAGTCGATGGGATTCCCTTTACCCTCGATCATCTTATACGCTTATATAGCCCCCGACTTTATCGAGGGTGGCTAATAAAGCTTCAACGTCGAGCTTTCAAGGCAGCTTTCTCGAGCATAGACGAGGACAAGGATCGGTGCTGGATGGGCCGATTTGTCTAAGTGAAGACCTCAGATTTGATCCCGGCCGAAAGTATTCCATTTGTAGAGAAATGGAATATGAAACATAAGTATGGTTCTCTTTTTTTATCTTCTGCTCATTTTTTCATCTTTTCTTAGTGACGCTTCGTATAGTGCAGCCTTTGCTTGGATGCCGGGTGCGATTCCCCATCTCAAGAACTGGGTCAGAAGCTTAGTGTCAAAATCGACACATACTGAGCGCGCATGACGCGAATTGGCGAGAGGTCGATGAGAGGCCCAAAACCATGGTAAGTTTTCGTATAATCCGATAACTCCGACCACTGTTCGAATTTCTTTTTGATCTTATTTACCCTTCTTTTGTAGGCCGTGGGAAGGACGTGCCGATGAGGCTCCCATCATGTGATGAGGAAAACCTTCCCCAACCGTCATGCTCAGAAACAGAATAAAGAGTGGAAAAGGAGAGAGGCTTCGAGCTCCACAATGTTAGACAAGCAAAAGCCCAAAAAGAGGTGGTGCCATGGGGGGAATGACATCCCCTTGACAATGGACTCAGTCCTCAAGATACAATAAGAACTCGAAGAGGGTGAACAGGAAGAAGAAAATGAAGATGATTTAGGGCTGATAGCCTGTACACGAGCTAGAACCAGGGCTCGGAAAGCTTCGAAACCAGTGGAAATTGATGTTGACCGGTCTAGGACCAATGAGGTCGAGAAGGAGACTTCATCCCAAGTCCCAAAGCCCAAAGGAATCAAAGGCGTTTTGCCTCAGGGCAAAGAGGCCATTGAAGAGGCTATGGATGCCGGCGCAGAGAACGAACTCAAGGCTCCCCAAGATAGAGGTAGTGCTTTAAAAAAATCCTCGGTGGGCAATAGAAATTGGTGATTCCCCCTTGATTCCTTCGGTCTCTGATTCTTTAATATGCGATGCTCATGCCGTGGAGACTTGTCACAGGGAAGGTGCCCATGGAGAGGAGGACCTCTTCCATGGTTTATTTGTCGAGATAGAAGACGTCACCGGTTTGGGCGACCTGGAGTTTTCGAGAAAAAGCTCGAGTGAGGCTTCCTCGTGTCCCAAACTGACCGATCAATTCCTGGCTCCCAGTGTAGATCCGGGGCGCAAGCGAACTATCGTGATCACGATCCTGGAAGATGCTCGTGTTCTTAGTGCCCCCGTAGGGGTAGTTAGCTACCTCCGGGGTTTGGTCACAGAGGAGGATTGAGCCCAGATGGATATGGTGGGAGCGCCTTGTCTATTCAACGAGGACAAACAAGCTTTAAACCGAGTAACTTTGATTTTCTAGCCATTTTTGTACTTTGGTTTTTCTCCCTTGGTATAAATTTTCCCTTTTATGTTTACAGGCTTCGGTGCTTCATCATGAGGCTTTTCTCCGATTCCAAGAAGAATTGAGCCTTTTTGAGGCTGATATCTAGGGGCTCACCGAGGAGAAAAATGCCTTTAAACTTTTCAGTGAGCAAAAAGAAGAAGGCATTAAGGGCCTCCGAATTGAATTGGCCACGGCTCAAAAAGAACATAGCGAACTGACCGAGCAGGTAATAAAAGTCTTAGAAGCTCATGGAATCAATTAGGGAGTGGTGGCTAACAATTTGATCTCACAGGTCCAGCAACGCATGAGACAATCGGGCAACTCCGTGGAGAGGTAGATGCGGTGAAGGCGGAAACCATAGTGTGGAAGAAAAATATGGACTGCCTTGCTGCAGAGAAAGAGTCTGCTCGAGCTCCATTTTCCTCGGCTGAGAGCCAACTCCAAGGAATGAAAGAGAAAAACTTGGCACAAGCCAAGAAAATCGAGGAGCTCCAGGCTCGATTGGTCACGAAATTTGCAGTGGCGAGATCCAAGGCTGAGACGGCTAAGGCCGATGCTGAGGAAATCGTGGACATCTACCGATCTGACGCTGAAGCCGCTCAAGCTCGATCAAAGGAGGTTGCTGATACTGCTCAGACTCGAGCATACTGGGTTGCCGAGCTCGCCAAGTTCCAATCTCGAAGGGAGACTCTTAAGGAGATTCACACCTATTACTTCGATCTTGCTGCCGAGATCAAAGATGCAAAAAAGCTCGAAGCTGAAGCCAAAGCATTAGTCTCTTCTAATAATGATGATTCCGGGAGCATGAGTCGATCCAAGAGCAGAGAAGACCCCGAGGGTGAAGATGTTTCTCCTGGAGAATATTAAGTACTTAGGATCATTTTTGGGTTTTTTTTGGCATAGAATTTCGATCGGGCCATGATGCCCTTGTAAATAACTTTTGACATATATAAAGGTCTCTCTTGCATTTTCATTTTATTTTTGACTCATGAAATTTGTGCTTCATTTATTCCTTATGAAATTGTTATTCATATGCTCGAGTTTTAGGCAATTCAACCAAACTAGCATAGTTTCTGCGATCGAGTGAGTGCTTGTTCGGATTAAAAATAAGGGAATCCTTAGGTTTTATTTGAATGAGGGTGATCTTTCGAACTCGAGAGCTCCCTTAGGCTTAAAAATAGTCCCGAGTGAGAATTTGCTCGAACTTGAGTTGAAGTAGCCCTTGGGCTTAATGATCGACTGAGGTGATGCTCAAACTTAGAATTAGGTAGCCCTTAGGCTTTTTGTAAGTTTTGTATTCGGCCGATTTGGCCTTTGTAAAACGATCGTATATATAAGGCTTTTTCTATCCTTTCGGCTTTTAAAGTTTTCCCTTTTTTATCATTTCCATTCACTAAGTTTTATAATGCCTTAACATGAAGTAATAAAGTCATGTTTGAGGGTTTGAACAATTTTGTACCCCTTGGGGTTTTTTAGGCTCGATACTATCGAAGCCCTTTGTAATTTTGCGGAGGGCATCCCTTTTAACTGGTTTATGAGAATATTCGAAGGCCTATTCTATTACAGAATTCAGACGTCTCTGAACCGTATCAATTTGGCCGTAGCCTTTAGTTTGGGATTTGCCCCTTGGGCTTGTTTTCCCGTTGCGCTTCGAACTTGTTCGAAGTGTCAGTCCCCGAGTGGGGTGGCTGTGGCCTATAAAAATCGAGGGTTGCCTTTTTAAGGTATTATAATCTCGTGATTTTAATAATTCGATCTTGTCTATTTTTCGGACGACAGTCCCCGAGTTGGGGAGTTAATTATTCGAACTTCGGTTGTGATCGGCCCTCAAGCTTGTTTACATAAAAGATCGAGTTGAAATTGTAAAGTAGAAATTTTTTCTAATGCATGAGATATTGGCAAGGAAAAATACTTCTTTGAATAGATGATTATACATGCGTACATGTTTGATGTCAGGGCTCGAGTAACCTATATAGGCACGGCATTCGACCGTTTGACCCTTACAAAATTTACCTATCGAGACCCTGCCGTTACAAAGTAATTTCTTTGCAACAAAGTTGATATTCAAGGGTAATGCCCCCCAATATTCAAGGTTGATTGTAAAGAAGCCTCAGATACTGTTGAATTGTTCTAACTTAGCACTATCAATGGTTGCCTCATTAAAAACCTCGTCGAAAAACCCAATAGGATTGCAACGCTTGCTTTCAAACCAAAAGACTTCATGCTGAAGGATCCATTCACCGTTTATGACAGAACATCTTCAATTGGTTAGCTTAAAATATAAATGAAAATGGAAGAGGTCGTACCTTAGCAGTAGTATCGCTTTAGGAGTGATACGTTCCAATTGTTTGGTAGTTGATCATTGTTCATCATACCGAGCTCCCTTTCCGATAATATCGAGGACCTGATATGGTCCCTCCCAGTTTGGACCCAGTTTTCCTTCATTCGGGTTTTATGTGTTGAGGGTGACTTTTATTAGCACCAAGTCCCCTATTTTAAAGTGTCAAAGATTGGTTCTTCGGTTGTAATACCTTTCTATCTGCTATTTTTGTGCAGCTAATTGAACAAGGGCGGCCTTGCGTCTTTCATCCAACAATTCTAGGCTCGTGTTCATAGCCTCGTTATTTTATTCTTCTGTTGCATATCGAAACCTGAGGCTAGGTTCCCCGTCCTCGACCGGGATAAGAGCTTCGGCACCATAGACCAAAGAGAACGGTGTTGCCCCCGTACTGGATTTCGACGTCGTGCGGTACGCCCATAGAACATCGGGTAATATTTATCTCCATTTTCCCTTTGTGTTGGTCGATCCTTTCTTAAGATTTTGAATGATAGTTTTGTTAGTCGATTTGGCTTGTCCGTTCCTACTGGGATGGTACGGCATTGATAGAATCCTTTTGATCTTGCGATCCTCGAGAAATTTAGTTACTTTGCCGCCGCTGAATTGCTTTTCGTTGTCGGACAAAATCTCGGTAGGCATCCCGAATCGGCATATAATGTGGTCCCAAATGAAGTCTATGACTTCTTTTTCTCTAACTTTCTCGAAAGCCTGTACTTCAACCCACATAGAAAAATAATCAGTCATAAATAAAATAATTTGAGCTTTACCTGGGTTCGATAGTAAAGGGCCGAAGATGTCCATTCCCTGTTTTATTAACGGCCATGGGGATAAGACTTAGTGGAGCTGCTCCCCGGGCTGGTAAATCATCGGTGCATACCTCTGACATTTATCGCACTTTCGAACGAACTCTTTTGTATCCTTTTCCATATCGGCCCGATAGTACCCTGCTATGATGACTTTGTTAACCAGTAATTCGGCACCAGAGTGGTTCCCACAAATGCCTTTATGAATTTCCCGTAGGACGTAGTCGGTGTCTCCTGGTCCCAAACATATCGCCAATGGCCCATCGAACGTCCTCCTGAATAGCGCTCCATCTTCGACCAAAGTAAATCGTGTTGCCTTTGTACGTAGAGAACTTGACTCCTTTGGATCTGATGGGAGCTTCCCGTTCTTTAAATATTTAATGTACTTGTTTCTCCAATCCCAAGTCAAACTTATAAAGTTTATTTCGTCTTGGCCCTCTTCGATTACTGATCTTGAGAGTTGTATAGTAGTCCCCGAGTTAAGATCGTCATCTTAGACCGACGATCCCAAGTTTGCAAGGGCATCGGCCTCACTGTTTTGCTCTCGAGGTATGTGTTGTAAGGTCCACTCCCTAAATCGATGTAAAGTTACCTGTAACTTATCCAAGTACCTCTACATTCGATCTTCTCGGACCTCGAAGGTTCTGTTAACTTGGTTTACCACAAGTAGGGAATCACATTTTTCCTCGATGACCTCTGTTCCCAAGCTTTTAGCTACCTCGAGATCTGCAATCATGGCCTCATACTCAGGCTGATTTTTAGTTATCTTTGAAGTTTTGATAGATTATCTAATTATGTTATCCATGGGCGCGCGACTACAAAATGATGCCCAGCCCGGACCCTTTTCACGTTCGAAGCATCATCCGTGAAGAGGGTCCATACCCCCTAACGATGTACCTGATTTTAGTAACAGTTCTTGTTCGACTTCGAGTACGAGGGCTGGCATGAAGTCAGCCACAAAGTCCGACAAAATTTGAGAATTGATGGTTGTTCGAGGTTGATACTCAATATCGTACCCGCTGAGTTCTATGACCCATTTGGCCAATCGACCCGAAAGTTCGAGTTATGCAAAACATTTCAAAGGGGATAGGTAGTTACAACACATATTGGGTGACATTGGAAATACTATTTTAATTTCCTAGAGGCGCTTATTAAAGCAAGCACTAATATTTCTAAGTGAGGATACCTAGTTTCAGCCTCACCTAAGGTCTGACTAACATAGTAGATAGGGAACTGCGTACCTTGTTCTTCTCGGACTAGGACCCCTCTTACCGCTATTTTCGAGACCGCCAAATATAAGTAGAGTTGGTCGTCCACTTTTGGGGTATGAAGTAGTGGGGGGCATGACAGGTATCGTTTTAGTTCTTTTAAGGCTTGTTGGCATTCTAGGGTCCATGCAAAATTGTTCTTCTTACTAAGTAGTGAGAAGAACCGATGACTTCTATCTGAGAACCTCGAGATGAATCGCCCTAGGAGCTATGCACCCGATCAGCTTCTACACAACCTTCACCTTATCTATGATTTTGATATCCTCGATCGCTTTGATTTTATCAGGGTTGAACTTGATCCCCCAATTGGACACCACAAAGCCGAGAAATTTGCCAGACCCGACCCCGAATACACACTTTTCTAGGTTGAGCTTCATGTTGTACCTCCTTAGTATATCGAAAGTCTCTTACAAATGTTTCAAATGACCCTCTTCTCGCAAGGACTTAACTTGCATGTAATCAATATAAACTTCCATAGATTTCCCTATTTATTCTTTGAACATTCGATTTACTAGGCGTTGATGAGTTTCACCAACATTTTTTAATCCGAATGGCATTACTTTATAATAATAGGTACCGTATTTAGTGATAAACGAAGTCTTTTTCTGATCCTCTGAGTTAATCTATATTTGATTGTACATGGAGTAGGCATCGAGAAAACTGAGAATCTCATGGTCGGATGTGGCATCGATCATGCGATCAATGTTCGACAAAGGAAAAGAATCCTTAGGGCAGGCCATGTTCAAGTCCTTATAGTTTATGCTCATTCTAAGTTTATTTTCCTTCTTAGGGACTACCACTGTGTTTGCTAACCATTCGGGATATTTTACTTCCCGAATGGACCCTATTTTGAGAAGTTTGGTTACCTCATCCTTGATGAATGCATGCTTAACCTCGGATTGGGGTCTTCTCTTTTGCTTTACTGGACAGAACTTCAGGTCCAAGCTTAGTCGATGGGTGGTGATCTCTGGTGGGATCCATGTCATATCGAGATAGGACCAAGCAAAATAGTCTATGTTATCTAAATGGAATTGAATAAGTTTTTTCCTGAGCTTGGGAGTTATCCCTGTACCCAAGTATACCTTTCAATCGGGCAGGTGCTCGATCAGTATGATTTTTTCCAACTCTTCGACCGTCGACTTCGTTGCGTCAGAATTATCAGGGATTATGAAGGTTCGAGGTATCATATAATCATCATCCTTGATAGTTTCTTGTTCCTTCGATCTGGCTGAGGTCGGTAAATGTGGTTGCTATTTGACTTCCTGCTTTCCCTTCGACTCTGAACCCTTCGTTGATGAAAGTGCTGATACCGGTATCACTTTATTGATTGCAAATATTTATTTGGCGGTGGGTTGTTCACCGTACACCGTTTTGACTCATTCTGATATTGGGAACTTTAGGACTTGATGAAGGGTCGAGGGCACTGCCCTCATGTTATGGATTCAATGCCTTTCGAGCATTGTGTTGTACCTCATGTCACCCTCGATCACATGGAACTTTGTTTCTTAGATGGTCCTTGCCACTTTTACTGGGAAAATGATTTCCTCTTTGGTGGTTTCACTTGCCATGTTGAAGTCGTTAATTACTCGAGCTGCGGGCACAATTTGATCTTTTAGGCCGAGTTTCTCTACGACCCTTGATCGAATAATGTTTACCGAACTACCTGGACCAATCAATGCACGTTTAACTTGAATTTTATTCATAAGTAAAGATATTACTAGAGCATCATTGTGAGGTTGTTCAATCCCTTTTGCATCCTCATCATTAAAAGACAAGGTCTATTCCGGTAAGTAGTCCCGAGTCCATTTTTCTCTTATGATCGTCACCTTGGTGCATTTGGATAATGGTCCTTGAGGAATATCGACCCTTCCAATGATCACGTGAATCACATGTTGTGGCTCTTCTTACTCGTTCTGTCTATTTGAATCTCTATTTTTGAAGTGGTTCTTGGTCCGATCACTTAAGTATTCTCTAAGGTGTCCCTCGTTGAACAATCGAGCAACATCTTCTCTTAGTTGTATGCAATCTTCTATTTTATGGCCATGGGTGCCATGATACATGCATATTTGGTTTGTGTTTCTCTGGGCAAGATCAGTCTGCAGAGGTCGAGGCCACCTGGTATCTTTGTTATGCCCAATGGCCAATACTATGGCGGAGTCATCTACGCTGAAGTTATATTCTGACAACCGAGGTGCTTCTTTGGACCCGATATCCCTATCGAAACCATTCTTTCTCATGAGCCCATAGCAACTCTGTCCCCGATCATTCCTTCTATCATTTCAAATGGGGTTATGTCTATACCTGCTATTTCTCTAATCTCCCTTGTATGATTGATATAGGTCTCTGTTCGATCGTGGTTCCCGATCGATGTCTCTTTTAACTCTGTCCACGAGCCTGTTAGGATAAATCGAACCAAATGGAGCCCCTAGTTGATTGTCTTCAACCCTAATCTTCAAACGATATCGATTATGTATCGGACCAAATGACGGTTAGATATTCGATCAAATTCTGCTTTAATTGTTGTGAAGCTATCGAACTTAATTTTTTGAGACCTTGAGTGAAGGCTTGAACAGCCTAATCGTAGATGACCAGTGGCAAATCCATTCGTTCGATTTGAAATCGAGATACGAATGCCCTGAGCTTCTCATTGTCATTTTGCCTTACCTTGAATAAGTCCGACTTTCTAGTTGCAACCTTAATGGCTCCAATGTGTGCCTTTACAAATGAATCTGCAAGCACAACAAATGAAGCAATAAAGTTAGGTGGCAAATTATGATACCATGTCATCTTCTATGTCATTTCCCTTAATAGTGCATGTATACGAGGTGACGTATTCATTGGATCTACCATCCTGTTATACTTCGGAATATCGGGCATACGAAACTTCTTCGGGATTGGCTTCGGGGCCGCACTTGGGGGAAAGGTTTCTGGACAAACATTTTAGAATCAAGTCCTTTCAATACCGGTGGTGCCCCCAGGATTTGGTCGACCCTGGAGTTGTAAGTTTCCACCTTCTTATCATTTTTCTCGATCTTCTTTTCCTCTGTCTCAATTCGCTTCGTCAGTTCATCGAGCATTTTTATGATAGCGAGATTATTCTCCAATTCTTCTTCATTCGAACTCTTTGGCACCAATTTGGCTCTGTGAATGACTTCTAGTGATGGCTCGAGCTCGGTTCTGCTTAGTGCGCAATTCTGATTTTGGAGTTGTGCTATTTCAGCTTGTTGAGTCTGTAATATCTCGAATAACATTCGAAGGCTAATTCAACCTTCTTCACCACTCTGTGCGTTCTAATAGGCTGCTCGAGCGTCTTTGCGGATGATATTTTCAGGGTCGACACCCAAATTCCCATTAACGACAATATGGGAGTTGACATTGACTGGGTCTATGGCCAGTGGTCCATCGGGGTTGACTGGAGGTACTCCATTTCCCGGTGCAGCTATGTTTTTATTTTCGCCATAAAGACCAAGGTTGTTGTCTGTATGAGTAGGTTTGCTATGAGAGTTTGACATGTTGATCTTGATATCAAAAACACTCACAAGAACAAGCATAAAGTAGTGTGTGTTATGAGAATTAATACCAGACAACCACTATTATCCTTAGCCCCACCATGGGCGCTAAATTGTTACCCTTAAAATCGGATAACAATTAAACTTATAAGTAGTTTTAAGGATATGTAATTTCACCTAATACCAACTGATAAATATGATGATTAATAGTAGAAATAAACAACAAAGTAAAGCAACCAGCATTGAAATGCAATTCAGCCCTCGAGCTAGGTCGCCCTCGAACTGAGCGAATGAGAGTAGAATTATAAAACAGACTGATGAACAAGAAAGTACAAGAAAAAATAGTATTGTATTGCTTATGTATACGTGAATGTATGATGATTACAAAATGATTAAACCCCTCTTTATATAGTAGATGAATCATATTATAGTACAATTCTAATTACAGAAGTAAATCCTATGATAAGCTAAATAACCGCTCTTGATTTGATCCGTTCCGATATTTCTGTCATGATCCTCAGCCAGTCATGTATATCTTGCTTTTCCGTTATTATGCTATCTTCAGTCTCGCTTGATGTCCATCCTGTTTGGCCCCGATCATCACCGGTCTCGACCTCGATAGGTACTTCAAATCCCGAACTCAGTGTTGTATCCTCATACCTCAGTGTGATATACTACGGGACCGATCCTCGATCCATTCCCCTCGTCCCGATCAATTAGTGAAATCGGGTAGGCCCGATTTTAACCGTATACAAGATTCATTTCATATAGTACGTGATTCGGGAAACAAATCTTGTTTTGGCATAATTTCGGACCATATGTTTTTTATTTATTTAGTTAATAAGTGATTGCAACTATCCGACCATTTAAAATATTGGTATACTTAATTCCCTTCCGACTTTCAGTTTTTGTTGTGTAATGTAATGTTATTATATTTTTTTGAAAAAATGAGAAGTAAACTAGATAAACACAAAACGATTTGAAAAGTAATGGCAGGCTAAAAACCTGTACTTTAGTCATAGTTTGCACTCTAATCATTGCATTTTACTTGTGGTTGAGCTTAATAATGGAGATTTGCGCTTATTACATATTTTATGCCTTGCAGGAAATTATTCTGATCTATTAAGATAATTTAGATCTAATTTAAACAAGTTGGAGCTTTGTACTCTAAGTAAAAGCCCAAAAAATTAAGCCGGGATCACAGTCGGGGTCCTCGGACCAAGTCTGGATGTCAAAATGTGAGAAAACAAAATTACTCTGAGAGAATTGCACAACTGTGTCGCACCATGAGTAGCGGGGCGTGGGGCGCTAGTGCAAAATTCCTGCATAGTAAAAAAATAGGCCTCTGAACTTTTCCACTAATGCGGCGCATAATGCGCCGCCCGGTGCATCACGGTAGTGTATTTCCTCGCCCAACGTTCCTCACTTCGGCTTGGAAAGGATAGTTTCATTCGGGCCCGTTCCTACATGGTATAAATACATCAAAAACACGACTTTAGAGGATTTTTGACCTACGGGATATTGGAAGAGCATTGGAGACTCATAGCACAAGGATTCATCATTCTTCCATCTAATCAACACCCGAGTTTGGATTGAATTCATATTTTCTTATTATTCAACTTTATTTGTGATGAATTTCTTCATGAATATGGAGTAGTTTCCCTTAGGGTTTGAAGGATATGGTGTTTTGTTAAATATTTGTGGATTTTAACTCTCGTTATTTTCTTGAATTCGTTTATGGAGCTTAGAATCGTTGCAACTTTATTCACCGATTTATTTAATCGAAAGAGGAATATTTTGGTGATTATCTTTGCATTATTTTGTTTGATTTAATTCATTGATTCTCTTAAGTAATTGAAAGAGCTTGTTGAATTGTTGATTAAATTCAGTTAGGAGAATATTCGAGAGACATTTTTTCCTAAAGACTAATCCATTAACGCATGCTTGCATATTTTCATAGTGCTTATATTATTTCACCTCATACAGTTAAGATTTAATCGAGAGATGAGTCTTGATTACACGTTTGAACTAATCATCGAGTGAATTTGTGAGAATCATTAGAACATTAGAGTGAAGTAAACTAGAGTTGGATACCAAGTAGCTATCTTGCACCTATCTTGTCAAAACTTTTATTCCCCACATTGATAAGAAACCAACTCTGCTAATCTCTAGTTCTTTTCAATCAATTGTCAATTGCTTTACTTTAGTAGTTAATCATAGTTTGTAATCAATCCAAATCAAGTTTTTATCATCCTGAATAGCAGTTAAATAAGAAATTACTAGAGCATTGTTTAAATCCAATCCCTATGAAGACGATAATTAAACTATATTATCTTTGGCTAGAGAGCATCGATTTCATGTTGTGTTTTACACTCGTTAAATTTTGGCGTCGTTGCCTGGGATTGGCAATCGATAGTGTTCAAAATAGTTTATGGTGCTAATTCAGGAATTTTTTTATTTTATTCTTCACGGGGTTCTCTTCCATGTGCAGGCAACAGGTTAAGTTCATGGTATACGACTCGATCTTCTTCAAAAGAAGTAATACCCTACAAATCAGTGTTGGAAAAACACCTACGACAACTGAGGAATGAGAAAGAGCTCACTGGAAAGTTCTTGGGGCAAACTTCAACGCAAGAACACATGGATAATACGGTGACGACGAGGTAGATTTAGCTGTAAGAGAGTCACCACATTAAAGAGAAGAAGCTGCAAGGATAGCAGCTGAGGCAGCCCGTAGAGCTGCTGATGAGACCGTCGAATATGATGGGGGTCAAAGATTCAATCTAAATCGACCCTTGATTGAAGACCAGTTCGAGAATGCGGTACCCAAGCCTAGTAGAGCATTGGGTGATTATGCCAGACCAGTCTACAATTAGGGATTGTCTAGTGTCAGACCTCCACCAGTAGCACCAAACAATTTCGATTTAAAGCAAGGCTTGCTTCAAACTATCCAGAAAAACTATGTCTTCAGAGTGAAGGTAAATGAAGATCCTAACACTCAATTGATGGATTTTGAGGAAATCATGAACACCTTCCAGTACACCAGAGTGTCAAAAACTGCAGTTTACTTAAGAACATTCCCTTTTTCACTAAAGGATGATGCGAAGCACTAACTGTAGCTTACTAACGGGGTCGATTAGGGCATGGGAAGATATGACTAAAAACTTTCTTGATAAATACTTCTCAGTTGCAAAAACAGTGAAGTTCAGAAGGGGAATTCACAACTTTTGTGAGACGGATATTGAAAAAGTTTTTGAGGCTTGGGAATGATTTTAAGAGATAGTGAGGAAATGTTAGCATAATAGGATTGAATTATGGATGCAACTTCAAGACTTTTGGGATGGACTGACACCTCCTTCACGACGAAATCTGAACACTGCAGTTTGGGGTCCTTTACTGAAGAAGACTCCTAAGGAAATTGTAGCAATTCTTGATAAGCTCTCTTATGATGATAACCAGTGGCCTGCTAAGAGTAATGATAGAAGAAAATCAATTGGGGTTCATCAAGTAGATTCTAGCACATCAGTGCAAGCCTAGCGAGACATCATGGCCAAAGAGATAAGAAAGTTTACCTTAGTCAAGGTCCAGAGCCAACCATCAACAATTTGTGATTTCTGTGGAATGGGTCATCAAACGCATGAATATCAGGACTCAGCTGCAGATGAAGTGGTAAATGTTATGGGAAGCTTTGATAGAGGAAACTACCATAGTGGTAGTAATTTTAACTCTATGGGACAGAGGCACCCATGTTTTTCTTGGAGTTCACCAAGTGGTAGTCTGAACTCGTGGCAGCAAAATAACTCCAAATACCAAGGACAAGGAGCTCCAGGTTTTCAAAATCAGCAAAGGCAGCAATATTAGCCTCCACAGTCTAATCAGTCTAGCATGAAAGATCTGATGAAGGCCTTTATTATTAAGACAAATGAGAGGCTTGAAACACATGGCTCAGTAATACGAGAATAGTGCATAGCTATCCGAGAATAGGGCACAACTATTCAAAACCTGGAGAGACAGGTGGGGCAACTTGCTAATCTATTGTCTAAGAGGGTTCCAACAACTCTCCCTGCTGATATATAAAAAAATACAAAAGAGATAATAAATATAGTGTCTTTAAGGAGTGGGCACGTATTGGAGTATCCCAGGGAAAAACAAAAGAATGAGTTGATTGAAAGACATGTAGAGATTGTGGAGGAGCAGAAAAATAACAACATTCAAGAAGGTGAAGTGATGGCCTGAAGAAGTGGGGGAAGACTAGAGATCAAAAGAAGAAGAAAGATGGAATTTCAATGGATAAGGATACTAAGGAGAGCAAATACATGCATGCTCTACCTTTCCCCCAGAAGCAAAGAAGAGAGAAGTTGGACAAACAATTTGGGCGCTTTCTAGAAGTGTTCAAGCAAGTGCATGTGAATATACATTTTACAGAGGTGCTTTCACAGATGCCAACTAATGCTAAATTCTTGAAGGATATATTATACAAGTTGCGGAAAGAGGAAGAGACATTAGTGGTCAAGCTCACCGAGCATTGTAGTGGTATCCTGCAAAATAAGCTCCCTCAAAAGTGTAGAGATCCAGGGAGTTTTACTATACCTTGCTCTTTAGGAAATACTAAATTTAAAAAATCTTTGTGTGATTCAGGTGCTTCTATTAATCTCATGCTTTTGTCTATTTTCAGGAAATTAGAGGGAGAGATTGGAGAAATCAGGTTAATACATGTGTCCTTGCAGCTGGCGGATCAAACCACAATCATACTTGAAAGAATAGTAGAAGATGTGCTAGTTTGGGTAGATAAATTTGTGTTCTCTGTGAACTTGATTGTGGTACACATGGAGGAGAATAGGGATGTTCCTCTAATTTTAAGAAGATCCTTCAAGGCTATGGGTAGAGCAATTCTGGATATTCAGGAAAGGCAACTCATGTTCAGCGTAGGGGAAGAAAGGTTGATTTTCAAGATGGAAGGAGAAAGGGGGGCCTAACAGAGCAACTTGGAGAGAGTAAAACTGATAAGTGTGGGGTGTACCCAAAGAAGGTCAAAAAGAAGCTCTCGGCATGGATATGTGCATTGGGTCGGGCATGCAAAAGAGATCCCGACTTCGATTAAAACCCAGACTAGATGAATGAGGAAAGTTTCCTTTACCTCTTGCTTTTTATTTGTGTGTCATGGGGACATGCCACAATTTGAAGTGTCGGGTAGGGAATGATGGAAATATATACACGTGTGTCTCTTTTTTGCTTCTTTTGAATTTTTTTTTACCGGACGATGGATTTCCTCGACTGTCTTCTTGAGGGATAAAAGTCAAAGAATTTTTTTTTTTTGATTTTCTTAGGTAGTGTAACAATTCCTCCTTTTTTCTTTGTGTTGCGGTTCTTTTTCAAGGGTTTTGTTTGAGCCGGGTGTAGTTAGTTTTTATTTAGTTAGGAACTTTGAAGTCTTGTGCTATGGTATTAAATGGAGGTGACTTTTTTCGATTTTGTTGTTCCTTGAGAGTAGTGAGTTCCTTAGTCATGACGCCTAGGCTCAATTCTTGACTCATGGATATGTACCTTAAATTCTTTGATTATGACTTTGCTTAACTGCTTTGACTAAAGAGTCAGGATATATCCGATCCTAAATGAATTATGTGCCAATGTGTGTGTGAGATTTAGTTGATATTTTGTGCATGTCAGTTGATGTCTAGAACTTGCCCTGTATATTTGCAAAGTTAAATAGTAGTCTTTTTCAGTTTAGGAAGTGATATAGGCATTTCTTTGTTGAGCCAATTACATGTCTGTGACCTGCCTAAGTGTGATGTATCTTAATTAGGCCCGTTGAGCCTGTAATCCTTTTTCTATGCAACCACACTACAAGTCTGACCTCTTTGTTTGAATTGACTATCTATTTGAAACGTTTACCTCTTTTGAGCACTTGATATATTTATGAGCTTGGTAAAAGCTAAGTGGAGGTATGGTTAAGTTTTGAGTGGAACTACTAGAAAAGGAGAAAGGTGCACTATTTGAAAAAAATAATGTTGGTATTTGTATTTATTAGAAAGAAAATTATTCAATGCTAGTGGTAAATGTGTTGTGTATGTACTTAAAGGAATTAGGAGCTTGGTGTAAATATGATGTGAAGGTAGGGGTTTGATTCAACACAAGTGTGGGGGTTAAATTGTAAATGCGTATTCATTAAAGTGCTTAGAGAGATGTAGTCACTATATTCAAATGTATCCTACTCGTCCTGCAGCCTACATTACAACCAAAATAAAATCCTACTTTATCCTTGACTGAATGAGCTCAAATTAGTAGAGTACTACACTACGAGCAAGCCTATGGTACATTTTCTGTGGCGCATGAATTATATTTCTGAGAGTGAGTTAATTATTTCTATCTTGAGTTCCTATTTGTTCTTGAATTTTATTGTGTGTGGAACTATTCTCTATCTTTGGTGTGAGGGCACATGATTTGTGAAGGAAAGGTAATGTCTGTGGCTTCTATGTTTGATTAAGTGAGGGGGGTTTTGAAAAACATGTGGTGCTTTTGAGTCGAGTTTTGAGGCTAGGATGTTATGATAGGGTTCTTAGTCGGCTTTAAATATCCTTGGCATGATGCTTTAGGAAAGTTGTCTGATAAGAAGGTCGTCTATATGAAGTTCAGTTTGATTGCTCGAGGACAAGCAATGATTTAAGTGTGGGATGTTGATGGTAGGATAGAACCCGTATTTTAGTCATAGCTTGCACTCTATTCACTTTATTTTACTTGTAGTTGATCTTAAATAATGGTAATTTGTGCTTATTACATGTTTTATATCTTGCATGAAATGATTCCGAGTTATTAAGATAATTTGGAGCTAATTTGAATAAGTTGGAGATTTGAAGTCTGAGTAAAAGCCTAAAAAATTAAGTCGGGATCACGTTCGGGGGTCGAGGACCAAGTTTGGATATTAAAAAAATGAGAAAATAAAATTACTTTGAGAAAATTCCACTACCCTGCCGCGCCATGCATAGCGGGGCGCGGGGTGCTAGTGCGAAATTCCTACATAGCTAAGAAATAGGCCTCTAAACTTTCCCAACCGGTGCGTCGCTATAGTGTATTTTCTCGTCCAACTTTTCCCACTATGACTTGGAAAGGATAGTTTCGTCTGGGCCTATTCCTACATGGTATAAATACATTAAAAATACGAATTTTAGAGGACTTTTGAGCTACGAGAGATTGGAAGATCATTGGAGACTCAAAGCACAAGGATTCATCATTTTTTTCTCTAATCAACACCCGAGTTTGGATTGAATTCATGTTTTCTTATTATTTAACTTTATTTGTGATGAATTTCTCCATGAATATGGAGTAGTTTCCCATAGGATTTGATGGATATGGTGTTTTGATAAATATTTGTGGAGTTTAACTCTAGTTCTTTACTTGAATTCGTTTATGGAGCTTAGAATCATTGCAACTTTATTCACTGATTTATTTAATCGAAAGAGAAATATTTTGGTGATTATATTTATATTATTTGATTTGATTTAATTTATTGATTCTCTTAAGTAATTGAAAGAGCTTGTTAAATTGTTGATTAAATCAAGTTAGGAGAATATTCGAGAGACGTTTTCCTAAAAACTAATCCATTAACGCATGCTTGCATATTTTCAAAGTGTTTATATTAGTTCACCTCGTAGAGTTACGATCTAATCGAGAGACGAGTCTTGGCTACACGTTTGAACTACTCATTGAGTGAATTCGTGAGAATCATTAAACTATTATAGTGAATTAAACTAGAGTTTGATCCCAAGTAGCTATCTTGCATCTATCCTGTCAAAACCCTTATTCCTCATATTGATAAGAAGCCAACTCTACTAATCTATAGTTCTTTGCAGTCAATTGTCAATTGCTTTACTTTAGTAGTTAATCGTAATTCGTAATCAATCCAAATCAAGTTTTGATCATCTTGAATAGCAGCTAAATCAGAAATTACTAGAGTATTTTTTAAATCCAATCTATGTGGAGACGATAATTAAATTATACTATCTTTGGCTAATGAGCATCAATTTCGTGTTGTGTTTTGTACTCGTCAAAAAGTAAAACATTGTGATAGCTTACGTAAAAATGAAACAAACTTTTATAAAAGTAATATCTCAGAGTCCGGAACCAAGGTAAGTTAAAGTAGATCTCCAAAAGAATTGAAAAAGGTATTATCACGACCCGGATTTTCCACCCTCGGGGGTCGTGATGACGCCTACTAATGAAAGCTAGGCAAGCCAATTGTTCCAATTACTTAACCTTTTACATATATTTTAATCCTTTAACAATGGCGAACAACACCAAATAAACAGCGAAATTCAATAAGCGGAAGAAAAGAAATGTAACGATTTCAATATTACCAACACAATTCCATAACTAAAAGCTACCCAGATCTGGTGTCACAATTTCACAGACTGTCTAAGAGTACTACAAATAAAGGTTCGAAAGATAAATACAAGTTGTTTCAAAAATACATAGAAGAAACAGTATAGAAAGATAGAAGGAGACGCCAAGGCCTGCAGACGCCTGCAGGACTGCCTCGGGTCGCCTGAATGGACTGAAGACAGCACCCTCACTGCGGTCCAAAAGTTGCTGCACCGGGATCTGCACACAGTGCAGAGTGTAGTATCAGCACAACCGACCTCATGTGCTGGTAAGTGCCTAGCCTAACCTCAGCAAAGTAGTGATGAGGCTAGGACCAGACTACCAAATAAACCTGTGCAGTTAAATCATATACATCGGAAAATAAAAACAGATATTCACAGTTAAAGATGGGGAGGGAAAATCATGCTACGGGGAGTATCAGATAACAACAAAATGCTAAAGAGGAATGTAAAGAAACCATAATTTAGTTGCCAACAAAAATGAGGAAAACAAACACAGTATTCACTTTCATTTCTTTCTTGTTGCAGACGTGCAACCCGATCCCATTTCATATATCTCATTGCAGGCGTGCAACCCGCTCCCATTTCACATATCTCGTTGCAGGCGTGCAACCCTCTCCCATTTCACATATCTCATTGCATGCGTGCAACCCGCTCCCATTTAATCTTGTTGCAGGCGTGCAACCTGCTCCCATTTCATATATCTCGTTGCAAGCGTGCAATTCCCTCTCATTTCATATATCTCGTTGCAGCCGTGCAACCCGCTCCCATTTCATATATTTCGTTGTAGGCATGCAACCCGTTCCCATTTCCTATATTTCCGTGGCGACGTGCCACCCGATCCCATTTACAAATCAACATCAATCACAAAAGGATCCCAGCAAGGGAACAAGAGTGTAACAACAACATCCCGGAAAGGAAAACAATTTCATAAACAATAACATCCCGGCAGGGGAGACAATATCATAACTATAACATCACGACAAGGGAGACAATATCATAAACAATAACATCCCGGCAAGGGATCCAACAATGATAATCAACATATTAAGCATGAATAAATCTCAATGGAGTCACAACAATTACAATACTAGACCCACAGGCATGCTTGACACCGACGTATAGATACTCGTCACAATGCCTATACGTCGTACTCCACAATTAACACATAGAAAATAAGACACAACTCCTAATCCCTCAAGCTAAGGTTAGACCAAACACTTACCTCGATGCCACAAACACAATTCAAGCCTCAACTACCGCTTTACCTCTTGATTCCACCACCAATTCACTCGTATCTAGCCACAAGTTACTTAACTATATCAATAAATACTAAATGAATCAATTCAAATGCATGAAAATAGGTTTTCTAAAGTTTTTCCCAAAAAGGTTAAAAATTGACCCCGGGCCCATTCACCCACAAACCCAAATATATAATTTGTTTTGAAATCGAACCTCAAAGCGAGGTCCAAATCTCCAAAATTTGAAAAATCTAAGCTCTACCCAAAACACTCAATTTCCCCATGAAAACCCTTGATTTTGAGTTGAAATCATGTGAAAAGATGTTAAAAATTAATGAAAACGACTTAGAAATGACTTACAATCGATTTGAAAGAGTACTTGTCTTTGAAAAATCGCCCAAAGGTGTTTAGGTTTTGAAAAGGTTTGAAAAATTAAAGATTTTCGACCAAGTTATGAATTTGCAGGTCGCAGTGTTGCAATTGCGAATTGCGAACCCCTTCAAAACCTGTTGACTTCGCAAATGCGAATATTTTGTTGCATTTGCAAACAAGTGCAGTTCCAGTCACCTTTGCATTTGCAAGGGACCCTTCGCAAATGCGATATTGCATTTGCGATACAAACATTGCATTTGCGACCAAGACAACCCAGTTCGACTTTTGCATTTGCGGTACTTTCTAACATTTGCAAGCCAGGCTTCGCAAATGCGAAGCATGCAGACCTGCAACATACCAGCAATTTCCTAAGTTCATATTTCACTCCGTGGCCTATCCAAAACTCACCCGAGCCCTCGGGGCTCCAAACCAAACATTCACGCAAGTCCAAAAATATCATACGGACTTGCTCGTGCGATCAAATTATCAAAACAACATCAATAACTATGAATTTAGCATCAAAATCAAAGAAAACTCAATAACTTTCAAAGTTTCAAATTTACAACTAAGGTTCTGAATCACGTCATACGACCTCCGTTTCTTACAAATTTTTACAGGCTCAACTTAAATCACGTATAAGACATGTACCAGGCTCTGAAGTCAAAATACGGGCCTGATACCATCAAATTCTAACATATTTCATTTTCAAAAACTCATATATATTTCAGAAAATAATTTTCTTTAAAAATTTATTTCTTGGGCTTGGGACCTCGGAATTCGATTCTGGGCATACGCCCAAGTCCCATATTTTCCTACGGACCCTCTGGGACTGTCAAATCATGTGTCCGGGTTCGTTTACCCAAAATATTGATCGAAGTCAACCTAAATACATTTTAAAAGCAAAATTCATCACTTTTCACAAATTTTCACATAATGGCTTTCTGAATACACGCTTGGACTGCGCACGCAAATCGAGGCGCCTCTAATGAGGTTTTCAAGGCCTTAAAGACACAAAAATCAACTGAAATCAAGTGATGACCCTTTGGGTCATCATATTCTCCACCTCTAAAACAACCGTTCATCCTCGAACGGACAGGAGAAGGAAGTACCTAATCGAAGAAAAGATGGGGATAATGGCTCGGCATATCGGACTTGAATTCCCAGGTCGATGCCTCAACAGGATGACCTCTACATTGAACGTGAATAGAAGGAAAACTCTTTGATCTCAATTGACGAACCTGTCGGTCTAAAATGGTTACCGACTCCTCCTCATAGGACAAGTCCTTGTCCAATTGGACAGTGCTGAAGTCTAACACGTGGGGTGGATCGCCATGATACTTCCAAAGCATGGACACATGAAACATCGAATGCACGGTTGATAAGCTCGGAGGTAACGCAAGTCTGTAAGCCACCTCTCCCACTTGATCAAGAATCTCAAACGGGCCAATGAATCTAGGGCAAAACATGCCCTTCTTCCCAAATCTAATCACGTCCTTCATAGGCAACACCTGAAGCAACACCCGTTCACCGACCATGAATGCCACATCACGAACCTTTCGGTCGGCATAACTCTTTTGCCTGGATTGAGCTATACGAAGCCTATCCTGAATGATCCTGACCTTGTCCAAGGCATCCTGTACTAGATCCGTACCCAACAACCGAGCCTCTCCCGGCTCAAACTATCCAATCGATGACCGACACCGCCTACCATATAAAGCCTCATAAGTAGCCATCTGGATGCTCGACTGGTAACTGTTATTGTAGGCAAACTCTGCTAAAGGCAAGAACTGATCCCACGAGCCTCCAAAGTCAATGACACAAGCTCGGCGCATATCCTCCAAAATCTGAATAGTACGCTCAGACTGCTCGTCCGTCTGAGGATGAAATATTGTGCTCAACTCGACCCTATGCCCAACTCACGCTGAACTACTCTGCAGAAATGCTAGGTAAATTGCGTACCTCGGTCCGAAAATATAGACACGGGCATACCATGAAGACGAACAATCTTCTGGATATAGATTTCAGCTAACCTCTTGAATGAATAAGAGACTGTCACAAGACTGAAATGCGCTGACTTGGTCAACCTATCAACAATGATCCACACTGCATCGAACATCCTCTGAGTCCGTGGGAGTCCAACAATGAAATCCATAGTGATACGCTCCCACTTCCACTCAGGAATCTCAATCTTCTGGAACAAACCACCAGGTCTCTGATGCTCGTACTTTATCTGCTGACAATTCAAACACAGAGCCACATATGTAACAATATCCTTCTTTATCCTCCTCCACCAATAATGCTATCGCAAATCCTGATACATCTTAGCAGCGCTCAGATGAATAGAGTACCGGGAACTATGGGCCTCCTCTAAAATCAACTCTCGAAGTCCATCCACATTAGGCATACAAACTCGACCCTACAACCTCGAAACTCAATCATCTCCAACTGTAACCTGCTTGGCACCTCCATGTCGTAATGTATCCATAAGGACACACAAATGAGGATCATCATACTACTGATCTCGGATACGCTGCAATAAAGAAGAACGAGCGACTGTGCAAGCTAATACACGGCTGGGCTCAGAAACATCTAACCTCACGAGCTTATTGGCCAAAGTCTGAACATCCAAAGCACACGGTCTCTCACCGACCGGAATATACGCAAGACTACCCATACTAGCTGACATCCTACTCACAGCATCGGCCACCACATTGGCTTTTCCCGGTTGATATAAGATGGTGATATCATAGTCCTTTAATAGTTCCAACCACCTTCTCTGCCTCAAATTTAGCTCCTTCTGCTTGAACAAATATTGCAAACTCTTGTGATCCCTGAACACCTCACATGACACGCTATATAAATAATGCCTCCAAATCTTCAATGCATGAACAATGGCTGCTAACTCCAAATCATGAACCAGATAGTTTTTCTCATGAATCTTCAACTGCCGTGAAGCATAAGCAATGACCTTGTCATCCTGCATCAACACCGCACCAAGTCCAATATGAGATACGTCACAATAAATTGTACATGGCCCTGAACTTGTGGGCAAAACCAACACCGGGCCTGTAGTCAAAGTTGTCTTAAGCTTCTGAAAGCTCACCTCACACTCGTCCGACCACCTGAACTGGGCACCCTTCTGGGTCAACCTGGTCATCGGGGCTGCAATAGATGAAAACCCCTCCACGAACCGATGATAGTAGCCTGCCAATCCCAAGAAACTCCGAATCTTTGTAGATGATGCTGGTCTAGGACAGTTCTTGACTGCCTCTATCTTCTTCGGATCTACCTGAATACCCTCTACTAATACAACATGACCTAAAAATGCAACGGAACTAAACCAAAACTCACACTTCGAAAACTTAGCAAACAACTGACTATCTCTCAAAGTCTGAAGAACCACTCTCAGATGTTGCTCATGCTCCTCCCGGCTGCGGGAATAGATCAAAATATCATCAATGAAGACTATCACGAACAAATCCAAGTAAGGCTTGAACACTCGGTTCATCAAATCCATAAAAGCTGCTAGGGCATTTGGTCAACCCAAATGACATCACCAAGAACTCATAATGCTCGTACCAAATGCGTAAAGCTGTCTTAGGGACATCGGATGCCCTAATCCTCTACTAATGGTAGCCCGATATTAAGTCAATCTTCGAAAATACCTTGGCACCCTGAAGCTGATCAAACAAATCATCAATCCTCGGCAATGGATACTTATTTTTGATTGTAACCTTGTTCAACTGCCGGTAATATATACACATTCTCATCGATCTGTCCTTCTTCTTAACAAACAACACCGGCGCACCCCAAAGTGAGACACTAGGTCTAATGAAGCCTTTATCAAGCAAGTCTTGCAACTGCTCCTTCAATTCTTTCAACTCAAGCGGGGCCATAGGATACGGCGGAAGAAATGGGTTGAGTGCCCAGAGCCAAATCAATGCAGAAGTCAATATCCCTATCGGGTGGCATACCCAACAGGTCTAAAGAAAATACCTCAGAAAACTCACGAACAACATGCACAGAATCCATAGAAGGATC
Organism: Nicotiana tabacum; assembly: GCF_000715075.1. NCBI lineage: Eukaryota > Viridiplantae > Streptophyta > Magnoliopsida > Solanales > Solanaceae > Nicotiana > Nicotiana tabacum. The sequence continues at coordinate 120,472,723 of NC_134095.1, forward strand.
CTCAGCACTAGAATCACGAACATATGCCAAATAGGCCAAACACCCCTTCTCGACCATACACCGAGCCTTCATATATGATATAACACTACGAGTAGAATGACTAGGAGTCCCTCTCCACTCTAAACGAGGAAAACCCGGCAAGGCTAAGGTCACAGTCTTGGCATGACAGTCCAAGATAACGTGGTAAGGTGTTAACCAGTCCATCCCCAATATGACATCAAAATCAACCATATCCAAAAGTAACAAATCTATACGAGTCCCAAGACCCCCAATCACAACTATACATGAACTATGGACACGATCTACCATAATAGAATTACCCACCGGTGTAGACATATATACATGAGCACTCAAAGAATCACTAGGCATGACCAGATACGGTGCAAAATAAGATGACATATATGAGTATGTATACCCTGGATCAAATAAAACTAAATCATCTCTACTACAAACTAGAATAGTACCTATGATAACTATATCGGAAGCCTCAGCCCCAGGCCTGGTTGGAAGAGCATAACATCGGGGCTGGGCCCCACCACTCTGAACTACATCTCTAGGACAACCTCGTGCTGGCTAGCCTCCACCTCTAGCAGCCTGAACTCCACCTCTAATACCTCTACCTCCACCTCTAGCACCTCTACCTCCACCTCTAGCTGGCTAAGCGGGCAGTGGAACACTCAGCTGAACTATGGCACGGGAACCCTGGTACTGAGAACTGCTCGGTGCTCGAGGGAAAAATCTAGCAATATGCCTCATGTCACCACAAGTAAAACAAGCCTTCAGCTGCTGGGGCTGATGACCCTGAAAACTCTGAAGCGGAGGTGCACTGATAGGAGCTAGCGATGCACTATAAGACTGCTAATCAGAATACTGCATGTGAGAACCACGACCACCTGAAGCACCATGAGAAACCTGAAGTGCTATCTAAAAAGGCCTAGGAGGATGGCCTCTACCATACGAATCCCTGCCTCCAAATAAGGCACCACTGAATCTGCCTGAATGACGAGGCCTCTTGTCAGACCCCTAACCACCCCCCTGCGATAGAACCATCTCAATTCTCCAGGCCACATTGTCCGCCTCCTGAAAAGAAATATCACTCCCAGTCTCCTTAGCTATCTACAATCGAATAGGCTGAATGAGTCCCTCAATGAATCTCCTCACACTCTCTCTCTCTCAATGGGAAGTATAAGAAGAACATGACAGGCCAAATCAATAAATCTGGTCTCGTACTGAGTAACAGTCATAGAACTCTGTTGGAGACGCTCAAACTACCTCCTATAGTTCTCCCTTTGAGTGATAGCAAGAAACGTCTCCAGAAATAGCTGAGAGAACTAATCCCAAGTCAAAGCTGGTGACCCAACTGGTCTAGCCAAACAATAATCTCTCCACCAAGTCTTGGTGGATCCAGATAAGCAAAAAGTAGCAAAGTCGACCCCATTGATCTCCACTATCCCCGTGTTCCTAAGAACCTCATGACAGCTATCTAAATAATCCTGAGGATCCTCAGAAGATGCACCGTTGAAAGTGGTAGTGAAGAGCTTGGTGAAACTTATCCAACCTCCAAAAAGCCTCCGAAGATGTAGTTGATCTATCATCGGTCTGTGTTGTTGCTCGGCTGAAGAAGCGGTACGTGACTTAGCCATTCGTGAAAGGACAAGAGTAGAGGTTTCAACTTAGCAGTAAGAGAACAAAATCGAATGACAGAGAAGAATATAAGTGAAAATTTTCCTAACTCTGTAGCCTCTGTGGTACTAACTTTTCACGACTCGGATTTTCCACCCTCGGGGTTGCAAACATAAAAATAACAACTTTTATAGTTTCATTCCCCAGTAAGATGATTAGTTCTTCAGTCAATATCCTCAAAGAAGTATCTAGCTTTTAAATGAGTAATATTTGTTAGACCTCCAAAATCATCATCTTTATTTGCAAGATGTGCCTTAGAATCATATTTGTTTGAGGGACCTGCTTCATCATCATTATTTTGAAAGGTCAAGTATGCCTCCACATTATTTTCTTTTTTTCGGAGGGAAGCTTGATAAAGTTTGACAAAATAATCTGGCGTACGACAAATACGTGCCTAATGACCATTCATGATTTTTCATTAATAGAGCTGACCCAGTGGGACGGGCTTTATAATTTTTCATTAATAGAGTACTATTCTGCTCTGCCACAAGTAGGCATGTGAATAACTCATAATATTTCTTAAAACCTTTTTCACGGTATTGTTGTTGTAGCACCACATTTGAAGCGTGAAAAGTGAAAAATATTTTTTCCAATATGTCCTCATCTGTGATAGTGTCTCCACATAATTTTAATAGAGAACTTACTTTAAAGATAGCAGAATTATACTCACTTATGGTTTTAAAGTCTTGCAGCCTTAAATGTATCCCCTCATACCGAGCTTTCGGTAATATCGTAAGTTTTAGGTGGTCATACTGATCCTTCAAATTAATCCATAATTCAAGTGGATCTTTTACGGTTAAATATTCAATTTTTAACTCTTCATGTAAATGATGACGAAGTAAAATCATGGCCTTCGCTTTATCCTGATTTGATGCTTCATTTCCTTGTATAATAGTATTTCCAAAACCTTTAGCGTCAAGGTGAATTTCAGCATCAAGGACCCATGATAAATAGTTTCTCCCGGTGATGTCAAGTGCCATAAATTCAAGTTTTGATAAATTTGACATAGTGAAAACTATCATAAAAGATGAATAAGTTAGAGAAATAATTATAATAATAAACAATTAATGAAAACAAAACGATTAAGGTGAAAGAAATGAAAATAGAGTTATATCATTTTAACAATCTACTATTTCATTTTATTCTTGCCATAAAATAGAAATTACATACTTGTTTCATTTCACTTTATATAATTGATATATATATATGTTAATAGAATTGAACGTGACTAACATTATTTATATGTTCCAATAAATATAAAGTAATTACTAACATTATTTATATGTTCCAATAAATATAAAGTAATTAAACTATAAAATTATTACTTCTCAATTCATTTCTCACAGTTCTTCAAAATGCCTTAAAGATATGTTTTAATCCAGAAAGTCCATGAATATGATAAGTATGTCATTAGTGCATAGCTAGTTTGATGACTTTGAGGTTCTCTAAGAGTTGAGCATGGAAGGAAATAGTTATTTTATCACTGCAATGTACTTAAACTATTTAAGATTCCCAAGAGCACAAGTAATCTGCAAACAATGAGGATATGATATGTACTGCCATAAATAAAATGATTATAATGATACATAACTTAATAAAATATGGCTCAACTTAGTGGGAGTTAAGAATAAATTAGAGCGTCGTGTTGATAACGTGTTATAAAATAAAAGCAATGCAGTAAAATATAAATATGAAGAGATAGAAAGAAGGAAGAAGTCTTTTCTTCTTTCACTTTGGTGTATCTTTTCATTGCAATTACATAGCCTTTTATAGGCATAAAAAGTAAAACTGATGGACGTAAAGTAGGAGATTTAATCTTTAAGCTATTCACAACATAGGCATCCAATATAGCATCCAATGTACAAACTATGCTATTCACAACATGGGCATCCAATGTAGCATCCAATGTACAAACTAGTTATAACAAATGTCACGTTGTGTGATCAACTAAATTGAGGTTCTCTGACTAGACCTATAAATTTAGACATTAAGCTCTCTAGTAAAGGAATCAAGGACATGTAGTACCACTTGGAATCACAAATTAAGATTGAGCGGTTGGCTATTATTGTAGGGGTGGTAATTTGAGCCCAAATCCATTTGATCGGTCCAACCCGTCCATGGTTAGGCTAGTCATTGACCAGCCCATTTATTGAACTCAACCCATCTTAACCCAACCCATTTCAGCCTATCTAAAATTGATCCATAAGTAACTTGCCTAAAATATCATTAAGATAATAATTTTTTTGTTTGGTATATTATATATGACCATAACAAAAGAAAAAAAAGTCTAAAAATCATACAATAGTACATAAGAAAATAATACACTTTAATTCAAGTTGATAAGAGTTGGGCGGGTTGGACTATGACCCAAATTTTAGTCCAACTTGACCCAGCCCATCATAGCCCTTGCTACTTTTGGGCGGGTCCATTGACCTGCCCATTTATTGGGGAGAAATTCAAAAATAGCCAGATTTATAAGTGATCATTCAAAAATAGCCACAGTTTCAAAAGTAATTAAAATTTAGCCACTTTTTATGTAAAGATAAATCTGAACGAAAACACTATTCAAAATCCGGGAAAATACTCCAGCATAATATACTGGAGTTCCAGTCTAATATACTGGAGTTCTAGTATAATATACCGGTCCAGCATAATATACTGGAGTTTGGAGCACCAGTGATCCAGTCTCCAGTATATTATACTAGAGCCAGCAAAGTATACCGGTCCAACATAATATGCTGGAAGTTCATACACAGGTGCATCGAACTCCAGTATATTATGCTGGACCGGTCTCTGTTGCAGAAAATAGTAGCTATTTTTTAATGACTTGGCAAACAATGACTATTTTTTAATAACCAGTCCGAAAACTGGCTATATTGTGCTATTTTAACCATTTATTGACTCATTCCATTTGGACCTGCCCAAAATCAGCCCAACCCCCTATTTGACACCCTAACTATTTGACTAAGCATTGTCACTACTGCTGCTGGAAGACATCTTTAAGATAGTATCCTTTATTTTTGTTAAACAATGGCATTTTTGAACTGCTTCTTTGGGCATTTTTTTGGGATTTACTACAGTAAATGTTTAATCATGGGGTTTTTAGGATATGGTTGGAGATGTCTAATGAGTCACTACGCTGCTTCTTCCGTCTATTTTTATAAATAAAAAAATCTTTACTTCGATTATATGAAAAATTTATTCCCTTACAAATTTCCCGTTCTTACAAAATCTTTTCTTATCTAAGGTTGCTAAAATCATTTAGGTGGAAGATAGCATGTGTTGTGGAAGAAGTAAAACATGTTAAATATATTGTATACTTAATATCACAGTTTTCTATGTAGGCCAAAAGCCCGTTGTAACGACGTTTTCCAGTTATATTTGTTAACTACTTTATTTCTAGGCCATTAGTCTATAATTCTGTCTTAACTGAATATCCTAAAAATCTATTCCATTATTATGTAGAGTGTTTGACTCAAAAGATATTGGGATCTTTTTGAATAAATCAATTTAAGAAAATGAAGGGGTAAATCTTAGCTAAGTATAATAATCTCTAGAACAAAAGATATACGAGATGAATACAAAGGATAATATTTCTTGACCTTCTCCAGAATGATCGAACAATACTGATATTAATCGTTTTGTAGGCAAGTGTTATAGCAAGTGTTCTTAGTTGAGAAAAATGCAGAAGAAAATTTTTCACGACTCGGATTTTCCACCCTCGGGGGTCTTTATGGCGCCTACTAATGAAAGCTAGGCAAGCCAATTGTTCCAATTACTTAACCTTTTTCATATACTTTAATCCTTTAACAATGGTGAACAACATCATATAAACAACGAAATTAAATAAGCGGAAGAAAAGAAATGCAACGATTTCAATATTACCAACACAATTCCATAACTAAAAGCTACCCAGATCTGGTGTCACGATTTCACAGACTGTCTAAGAGTACTACAAATAAAGGTCTGAAAGATAAATACAAGCTGTTTCAAAAATACATAGAAGAAACAGTATAGAAAGATAGAAGGAGACGCCAAGGCCTGCGGACGCCTGCAGGAGTACCTCGGGTCACCTGAATGGACTGAAGACAGCACCCTCACTACGGTCCAAAAGCTACTGCACCGGGATCTGCACATAGTGCAGAGTGTAGTATAAGCACAACCGACCCTATGTGCTGGTAAGTGTCTATCCTAACCTCGGCAAAGTAGTGATGAGGTTAGGACCGAATTACCAAATAAACCTGTGCAGTTAAATCATATACAATGGAAAATAAAAATAGATATTCATAGTTAAAGATGGGGAGGGGAAAGCATGATATGGGGAGTATCTAATAACAACAAAATACCAAAGAGGAATGTAAAGAAACCATAATTTAGTTGCCAACAAAAATAAGGAAAACAAACACAGTATATACTGTCATTTCTTTCTTATTGCAGGTGTGCAACCATCTCCCGTTTCACATATCTTGTTGCAGGCGTGCAACCCGCTCCCATTTCATATATCTTGTTGAAGGCGTGCAACCCGCTCCTATTTCATACATCTCGTTGCAGGCGTGCAACCCACTCCCATTTCATATATCTTGTTGCTGGAGTGTAACCCGCTCCCATTTCATATATCTCGTTGCAAGCGTGCAACCCGCTCCCATTTCATATATTTCATTACAGGAGTGCAACCCGCTCCCATTTCATATATTTCCGTGGCGGTGTGTCACCCAATCCCATTTACAAATCAACATCAATCACAAAAGAATCACGGAAAGGGAACAAGAGTGTAACAACAATATCCCGACAAGGGAAACAATATCGTAAATAATAACATCCCGGCAAGGAAGACAATGTCATAACAATAACATCCAGGCAAGGGAGACAATGTCATAACAATAACATCCAGACAAGGGAGACAATAGCACAAACAATAACATCCCAGCAAGGGAGACAATATCATAAACAATAGAATCCCGGCAAGGAAACCAACAATGATAATCAACATATTAAGCATGAACAAATCTCAACGTAGTCACAACAATTACAACACTAGACCCACAGGCATTCTTATCACCGACGTATAGATACTCGTCACCATGCCTATACGTCGTACTCCATAATTAACACATAGCAAATAAGACACAACTCCTAATCCCTCAAGCTAAGGTTAGACCAAACACTTACCTCGATGCCACGAACATAATTCAAGCCTCAACTACCGCTTTACCTCTTGATTCCACCATTAATTCGCCCATATCTAGCCACAAGTTACTTAACTATATCAATAAATGGTAAATGAATCAATTCTAATGCATGAAAATGGGTTTTCTAAAGTTTTTCCCAAAAAGGTCAAAAATCGACCCCGGGCCCACATGGTCAAAACCCGAGGTTCAAACCAAAACCCGATTACCCATTCACCCACGAACCCAAATATATAATTTGTTTTGAAATCAAACCTCAAATCGAGGTCCAAATCCCCAAAATTTGAAAAACCTAAGCTCTGCCCAAAACACCCAATTTTCCCCATGAAAACCCTTGATTTTGAGTTGAAATCATGTGAAAAGATGTTAAAGATTAATGAAAACGAGTTAGAAATGACTTACAATCGATTTGAAAGAGTACTTGTCTTTGAAAAATCACCCAAAGGTGTTTAGGTTTTGAAAAGGTTTGAAAAATGAAAGATTTTCGGCTAAGTTATGAATTTGCAGGTCGCAGATGTCGTAATTGCGACCATTACGAACCCCTTCAAAACCTGTTGACTTCGCAAATGCGAAGATTTTGTCGCATTTGCGACCAAGCGCAATTCCAGTCATCTTCGCATCCCAAGGGACCCTTCGCAAATGCGATATCACATTTGCGATACAAACGTCGCATTTGCGACCAAGACAGCCCAGGTCGACTTTCGCATTTGCGGTACTTTCTCGTATTTGCGAGCTCGTATTTGCAAGCCAAGCTTCGCAAATGTGAAGACAGCAGACTTGCAACATACCAACAATTTTCTAAGTCCAAATTTCACTCCGTGGCCTATCCAAAACTCATCCGAGCCCTCGGATCTCCAAACCAAACATGCACGCAAGTCCAAAAATATCATACGGACTTGCTCGTGTGATCAAATCATCAAAACAATATCAATAACTATGAATTTAGCATCAAAATCAAAGAAAATCTCAAGAACTTTCAAAGTTTTCAATTTTACAACTAAGGTCCCGAATAACGTCATACGACCTCCGTTTCTCACAAATTTTACAAGCTCAACTTAAATCACGTATAAGACCTGTACCTGGCTCCAGAACTAAAATACAGGCCCGATACCATCAAATTCAAACATATTTCATTTCCAAAAACTCATATATATTCCAGAAAATATTTTTCTTTAAAAATTCATTTCTTGGGTCTGAGACCTTGGAATTCGATTCTGGGTATACACCCAAATCCCATATTTTCCTACAATCATGGGTCCGAATCCGTTTACTCAAAATGTTGACCGAAGTCAACCTAAATTCATTTTAAAAGCAAAATTCATTATTTTCCACATATTTTCACATAATGGCTTTTCGGATACACGTCCGGACTGCGCACATAAATTGAGGTGAGATAAAAAGGAGGTTTCAAGATCTTGAAACACAAAACTTATTTCTAAAACAAGTGATGACCCTTTTGGGTCATCACAGGTATAAAACCAAAGGCAGAATACATAAATGGTTATATAAACTTGTCCAATATTTTCATCTAACTACCTCAACTGAAGCTTGTTCCTATTAGATACTCCAGCTTTATTGAATATGAGTCTATTAAACCCAAACAAGCTGACATGGCTAAAAGAAAAAATCTCACTAATTTTAGGTGTGTGTGTAATTCAAAATTCTCATTTTTTCTATTCCTTATTTTTTTAAAACTAATTTTTCAGAAACCATTGTTCCGCCATTGCTTCTCCATAGCCGCCATATGTTCCATTAAAGAGTCGAAAGATCTTGATACTCATTAGCTTGCTACGAATTCTTTTATGGTTCATGATCAAAAATTGATTAGCAGAATACACAAGAGCAAGTCTTACAAGCAGCCATAACCTCCAAATATTTTGCGCATAGAAGGTACAAGTGGAAAGAAATTGAATAAACTCAAACAAAGCTGAAGAGGGAAATAACAAAAAAGAATAATCATCATGGCCGTGATCAATAACACTCGTACAATAAAGAAGTCAGGGTCTTTTGCAGAAGTGATTGAGAAGGAGGAGGACGTCTCTTTGTTGATGGTATCCATATAAGAACACGACACACACTTATAGTTTAGAAACCATGTGTGTGAAAAAAAATTAGTATTTGGATGAAACTTTTGCCATATAACACATGCATATCATGCACTATATGTAGTTTGATTTTGGAGGAATACGTAGGTGGCTACTTAAACTTATCTACTATTTTCATATAGCTACCTCAACCGAGGCTTGTTCCTATTAGATACTCTAGCTTTATTGAATATATGCCCATTAAACACACAAAATTGATCATTTCAAAAAGTACAGTGTGTGTACTTCACATGCATTGACATGGAAAAAATTATAAAATGAAAAAATCCATATGCTTTTTGACTTTAATAAATTTTAAAATAATATTTTAACAAAAAAATAAAAAGAAAAATCTATTAAAAAGGAAAAAAAAACTTCCAACACCTCTATGGTCGTTGGCGCCGCAAGCCCTCCTACGGTTGCACCAAATCCCCATTCCCATACTCCCTTTCTTCTTCCATTTTTCAAAAAATATTTTCTTTTTCCTCCCACCTTCCCTTTATTCTTTCCCCACCCAGTACCCTCTCTTTCTTCTTTTATTTTCACAAACTCCCTTTCTTCTTCTCCCCTCTTTCCCCACTATTACTCCCTTCAAAGGAATACTATGGAGATTTAAGGAGGATATTCAATGGTGCGCTCATGGTGGTGATTTAAAGAGAAGAGAAAATGGACGATGGCTAGAGGTATTTGTGGCGGTCAAATTTTGGCGACGGCTGAGTTTCTTGTGGTGGCAGCGGTAATAGAGCAATGGTGTTTATGGTGCTTCTGAAAATAGAATACTAGCTAGAAGTGTTTTACCCAACATGGATTGTAGGATCTTCTCAATTGTGGTGACACCTGCAAATCTTTATCTATGACTTCGCTTCTTGTTTGAAATTGGCATAGCGTGTGAGAAGTATAATGACACCGACTTGCTTGGATTCATACACAAAGTCTCAGACTCACCTCGTAAAGTTTGTGCTCACCTTGCCGTTATATTGTTGTGACGACCCGGCCGGTCGTCTTAAGAATTAACGCTTTGATCTCCTATTAACTGTTTTTCTCGTGTTTATTTCTGTTATTTTGATTTGCCAGGATGCTCTGTTTTGAGTTTCGAAAAGTTTTGGAATACTTAGTCCCTAAATGAGAGCTTAAGTGTTGGAAATTTGACCGTAGTCTGAACAGTAAGAAGACGGGCTCGGAATGAAAATCCTATAGTTCTGTTAGCTCCATTGGGTGATTTCGGGCTTAGGGGCGTATTCGGATTGTGTTTAGGAGGTCCGTAGCTAATTTAGGCTTGAAATGTTGAAAGTCGAATTTTGAAGTTTCCGGTTCGATAGTGAGATTTTGATCCGAGAGTCGGAATGGTATTCCGGAAGTTGGAGTAGCTTCGTAGTGTTGAATATGACGTGTGTGCAAATTTTTAGAGTTTTGGAGTTCTTAGGCTTGAATCCGTGGTTGATTCGTCGTTTCGATGTTGTTTTACGTGTTTTAAGGATTGGTATAAGTTTGGACAGTGGTATTAGACTTGTTTGTGCTTTTGGTTGAGGTCCCGGAGGCCTCGATATGATTTCAGATGGTTGTCAAAAGAATTGGAAGTGGTTTGAAGTAGCTGAAGCTGCTAATATCTGTCATAACCGCACCTGTGGTTGGGTCCCGCAGGTGCGGAGCCACAGAAGCGGCGGAGCAATCGCAGAAGCAGAATTGAGGAGGATCAAGCGGTACCGCATCTGCGAATGGGTAATTGCAGGTGCGGAAGCTGGTCTTTAAGTGAAAGGTCGTAGATGCGACCATGTCCTCACATAAGCGGGAACGCAGAAGCGGTCCTAGGGCCGCAGATGTGGAAATCACTGGGCAGAAACATATAAATACTTGTCTTCGCGAAATTTAGCTATTTTTCACCTCTTTTCAAACGGGAAGAAGCTTGGGGAGCACTTTTCAAGAGGGATTTTCAGAGAAGTTTATTGGGGTAAGGTCTTTGGACCCTAATCTCATTATTGGAATAATTTTTATCAATTTTAAGCATGAAAAATTAAGGAAAATCAATGGTAATTTGGGGGTTAGGACTTGACTAATTAGAGACCTTTGAGTCATGATTTAAGGGACCATTTGAGGTTCGATTTTGATACTTTTGGTATGACCGAACTCGTGAGAGTGTGAGGATTCTGGAAAATTAAATTTTACCCAATTCCAAGACGTGGGCCCGAGGGGCGTTTTGGTTATTTTACCTAATTTCGCGTATTAGCTTAGAATTTCTTTGTAGAATTAGTTACTTGAGGTGTTATTTACATTATGCAATTGAATTGAATAGATTTGGTTCATTTGGAGTCGAGTACTTGTGGCAAGAGCGTGGTTTCAGATTGATTTGTTGTTGTTCGAGGTAAGAGGCTTGCCTAACCTTGTATCGGGACCTTCCCCTTAGGATGTGGTATTACTATTAATTGAAATGCCTTGTACGTGAGGTGACGAGTGCGTACTTATGCTAATTGTTGAAAATCCTGTTTTTATTAAGTAATTACTAGTATGTTTCTTTTCCCTGTTTATATTACCTACATTTAAAGTCTGTTGTTAGCTTAGGAAAGCATGTCTAAGTGTGTTAATTGCCTTATTTGTTCAAACTGCTTTACCTAAATTCTGTGCAGCATGCTAGGCTAGAATTACTTGTTTGCCTTGATATGAAATTGACATTTTTGAATATTTTCCTAATGGTACTATGTAATTACATTTGGGACTACGGATGTGGGATTCCGGTAGCTCCCCCTTGTCTGTTTATTTAGGACTACGGATGTGGGATTCCGGTATATCCCCTTGCACAGTTATATGAAACTACGGGACTACACCCGATAGATTCCCCTAGTACTGGATATTTACATTTGGGACTACAAAACGGAATTCCGGAAGATCCCCGCGCACTATGAGTTGGACTACGGGACGGGATCCCGGGAGATCCATTGGATATGTGTAATTGGGACTATAGGACGGTATCCTGGGAGATCCCCGATTGTTATTTTGGTGCTGAGCCTTATTTCTTTCTGTGTTTACCTTGCCTCTGTAATAGTTGTTGTTGCCCTTTTATATCTTATATTACTTTTACTGTTGTACTTATTTATAATAATTTATTCTACACTGTCGAACTTTATATTTTATTTAACCTCAGTAGGGCCTTGACCTTCCTCGTCACTACTCGACTGAGGTTAAGCTTGGCACTTACTGAGTACCGTTGTGGTGTACTCATACCTTTTCTGCGCATGTTTTTCATGTGTAGATCCAGGTACCTTGACTCAGTCCTATCACCCTTGAGGCGAGGCGACTATTCCAGAGACTTCGAGGTATATTTGTTGCGTCCGCAGACCGAGGAGTCCCTTTCTACTCTCCCTATTGTATTAGCCCTTCTATATTTTTTCCTTGTTAGATATTCTGGAGTTAGACACTGGCAGACATTCCAAGGCTTGTGGATTCATGGGTTTCCGGGTTTTGGCAAATGTTGTTAGTTTTTGAAAAGTTGTATTGTATATGACGAGCGACATTTTAAATACTGTTTCATTCGGTTATTTTGGCTTTTAATTATTTCTTCCACAAGTTTTGTTATTTTTCGCATTTGTTAGGTTTACCTAGTCGTAGAGACTAGTTGCCATCACGACAGTTCACGGAAGGTGAATTGGGATCGTGACAATTTTTTTGGTACTTCTTTTTCATGGATTCCCAAATTTGCATATCCTTGTAAGGAATTGTTTCTAATATTGAATGATCAATGGCTTGGAAAAGATAGTTCTTTGCCTTCAAATCTTTCAGGTTTTGTGCTTCAAGCTCTATCCTTTAAGCATTTGTTAGACAACATCAACTCTAAGTTCTTGAGTCCCTCTATCAACAACTGCTCAAAACTCTTTGGACGTCAAATTTTTTTTCATTAGCATGCTCCATTGGTGATAATGACCATAAAAATGAGAAATGGATATCTGCAAAAATTGCTATTTGTAGCCATAGATGAACAAACTTCTGTATGAACTCTCGCTAAAAAGTATTTCTCTCTTTTCTAGATCTTACCTTGCTCTGATATCACTATTAGAAAAGTGGAAGTAAACTAGATAAACATAAATTTATTTTGAAAGTAAAAGACAGCCATAAATTACTCAACAATGAAATAGCTTTTTATAAAGGCAATACAACTTCTACATTATTTCACCCACTAAGTCATTAATTAAGTCAATTAAAACAACCCCAATTACTTTACTAAGTACACAATTTCACTGACTTGAAAATAGCAAACTATGATCCATATACCTTTAAGATTAGGAAAATAGTAAACTAACCTAACTAAGGGCAAACTTAGATATACTTTTAGTAAATTTACCATTTGTAGCTATATTTGAATTTTATATAAAATTCATGAAAAAAAAATATTATTTGTTTTGAACTGAAATAAGAGAGCAACAAGCTCTCCCGTAGCTCAGTTGGTTAGAGCGCTCACTTAGTCAGCGGAGGTCTTGAGTTCGACTCTCAACAAAAATATTTTATTTTCCTGTATATTTGTATTTCGCTTAGTTGTATACATTGCGCGAACAAATACAGTCGATACATGTTGTATTCTTTGTCTACATCCCTATATACAGTTGATACACGTTGTATCCTTTATATACACCCTTGTATTTCGCCTTTGTATCCTTTGACATAGGTTGTATTAGTTGCGCGTTTGAATACAAGTGATACAAATTAGTAACAATTGAATAGTAGCTACGATTAGTAATCAGACAAACTATACTAGGCTCTAAACTATAGTTGTCACGACCCAAAATTTCCACCTTTGAGACCGTGATGGTGCCTAATATTTCACTTGCTAGGCAAGCCAACATTAGAATAATATTAGCCATTTTAAACAATTTTAATTTAGTTAATAACAAAGAAATAAAAGCGAAAATAAATTATAAATTAAAGTGATTAATCCATAATAATAGCAATGTCTAAAAACCATCAGAGAACTGGTGTCACAAGTACACGAGATACTAGAATAATACAAATAAAAGTCTCAATGAAAATGAAGTTGTCTGAAAGAAATACACAACTATGATAAAGTGGAAGGGGACTTCAGAATTGCGAAAGCAATGCAAGTCTCCTACGAATAGCTGAATCCGAGCAAGTCTATTGTGCGCTGCTAGGATCAACTCTGGTATCTGCACAAGAAGTGCAGAGTGTAGTATGAGTATAATCGACCCCATGTACCCAGTAAGTGCCGAGCCTAACTTCGACAAAGCAGTAATGAGGCTAAGCCATGTCACTTACATTAACCTGTATGTAATAATAATAATGATAATAATAGTAACAATAATCGGACAAAAGAAATAGAAATTTAATAGGTAAATCATTTCAACAGTCGAAGCCAACTCGGCAGTCATAACCAATTATTATTTCAACCAATTTTCGTTGCGGCGTGCAACCTGATCCCACAATATATTCATATTCAATTCCGTTGTTGTGTGTAACCCGATCCGCAATATATTCATTTTCATTTAATTCCGTTGTGGCGTGCAACTCAATCCTCAATATATCTTTTCAATCAAATTTATTGTGGCGTGTAACCCGCTCCTCCAATATATTCATTTCAATCAATAATGTTGCGGCGTGTAAACTGCTCCTCCAATATTTTCTTTTTTATTTCTATTGCGGCGTGCAACCCGCTCCTCAAATAATATAATTTACCAATTTTATAAAAGAAATTACTCCAATAAATGCAATAATTAATATAGAATTATATGGCAAATAAGCATACAATTATTATGATTTATTAGGAAACAAGTAATGACAAGTAGCAATTAATTATGAAATTAGGGAGAAAACATGCAATTTAATATTTAATATGTTAAATGTCAAGTAACAATTTAGTCACATAAATCTATTAAGCAGGTAGAAATTATAGCATAGATTCAAGGCATAATATTGAGCAAGGAATATGAGATAAATAATTATTATAATAATTAATTCGTGATTTAAAATAATTTTTGATTTTCAGATAATTATGCAAACAATTAATTTGACGACATATAGACACTCGTCACCTCGCCTATACGTCGTTCACATGAATTTCACATAAGAATTCGTTCAAGGATTCTATTCCCTCAAGTCAACGTTAACCACGACACTTACCCCGCTTCGCAACCAATTTCAAGATTCTCATAAACCTTTGCCTCGCAAATTTGTGTTCGGAAGCTTCTAATCTAGTCACAAACACTTCAATATACTCAATACAAATCGTAAGAATTAATTCCATATGAAATTATAAATTTTTCGGATTAAAATCTAAAATTTATTTTAAAAATCAACAGTGGGACCCATATCTTGAATCTCAAAAAAGCTCACGAAATTCGAATACACGTTCCGATACAAGTTCAAGCATACAAAAATTATTAAATTCTGACATCGGATTGCCTTTCAAATCCTCAATTAAAGTCTTTGATAATTTCTATCATTTTCAACTCAATCTTTACCCATTTGAACTCAACAATATTCTCACAAACCTTATTGGTACAAGCATGTATACTTAATACTCTCACATCCAAGAATCATTTTACTAATTACCCATTTCCAGTTGAAATTGAAGAATTGGGGAAAGAAATTCTTACCTCTTTGAAGCCTTAGTAACCTTTTGATGCAATTTCAAGGTTTGATTCAAGGAAGAGTAGTGAAATATTTAGTTCTCCCCTTTCCTCTCTCTAAGATTGCTCTCCTTTTTCTATAAAATGAAGTTGTCTGAAAGAAATAAACAGCTATAATAAAGTGAAAGGGGACTTTAGAACTACGAACGCTATGCAGCTATACCTCAAGTTTCCTGCGAATAGCTGAATCCGAGCAAGTCTATTGTGTGCCGCTAGGATCAACTTCGGTATCTGCACAAGAAGTGCATAGTGTAGTATGAGTACAACCGGCCCCATATACCCAGTAAGTGCCGAGCCTAACCTCGATGAAGTAGTGACGAGGCTAAGGCGGGTCACTTACATTAAACTATATGCAATAATAATAATAGTAACAATAATAGGAAAACAGAAATAGAAATCTAACAGGTAAATCATTTCAACAGACGAAGCCAACTCAGCAGTCATAATCAATTATCATTTCAATCAATTTTTGTTGCGGCATGCAACCCGATCCCATAATATATTCATATTCAATTTCATTGCGCTGTGCAACCTGATCCACAATACATTCATTTTTATTTAATTCTGCTGCAATGTGCAACCCGATCCTCAATATATATTTTCAATCAATTCTATTGCAACGTGCAAGACGCTCCTCCAATATATTCATTTCAATCAATTCTGTTGCGGTGTGCAACCCGCTCCTCCAATATATTCACTTTCATTTCTGTTGCGGCTTGCAACCCACTCCTCAAATGATATAATTTACCAATTCTTATAAAAAAAAATTACTCAAATACATACAACAATTAATATGGAATTATATGCAAATAAGCATACAATAATTATGATTTATTTAGGAAACAAGTAATGACAAGTAGCAATTAATTGTGGAATTAGAGGGGGAACATGCTGTCACGACCCAAGTTCTCCCTCCATAAACTGTCATGATGGCACCTAGTTTCCATGACTAGGTAAGCCAAATAATTTGCGAATAAAATAAAGATACGAAACTAGCAATTTATGGGTAACATAATAAAGAAGTTTAAAATGTCGCCCGACATATACAATATCACTCTCTCAAATTAAACACAAAACACTCCCAAAACCTAGAATCTCATGAATCATGAGCTAAAGAAAATACATAGTATTCTAACTCCAAATGTCTAATAAAAGGAAATACAAGAAGTCTATAGCTAAAGGGAGAATAGAGAGGGACTTCTAGGTCTGCGGACGCGGCATATATACCTCAAAGTCTCTGGATAGCCTCGCCTCACGGATAGTATGGCTGAGCAGAAGAACCTGGATCTGCACACGAAAAATATGTGCAGGAAAGGGCATGAGTACACCACAGCGGTACCCAGTAAGTGCCAAGCCTAACCTCGGTCAAGTAGCGACGAGGAAGGTCAGGGACCTATTGGTTATATATATATATATATATTGGTTATATATATATATAACAAGGTAAAACAGTATGAAATGTGATAGTATAATTAAAATACTAACAGTCGATAAAGAATAAAATTACAGAAAGAAATAACTCAGTACACAGAGATAGCAACAGGGGATCTCCCAGGATAACGTCCCGTAGCCCCAAATGTAAATGTGCAGAGGATCTCCCGGGATATCGTCCCGTAGTCCAAATCATAAATATATAGGGGAATCTCCTATATATTTATTTTCCTGTATATTTGTATTTCGCTTAGTTGTATACATTGCGCGAACAAATACAGTCGATACATGTTGTATTCTTTGTCTACATCCCTATATACAGTTGATACACGTTGTATCCTTTATATACACCCTTGTATTTCGCCTTTGTATCCTTTGACATAGGTTGTATTCGTTGCGCGTTTGAATACAAGTGATACAAATTAGTAACAATTGAATAGTAGCTACGATTAGTAATCAGACAAACTATACTAGGCTCTAAACTATAGTTGTCACGACCCGAAATTTCCACCTTCGAGACCGTGATGGTGCCTAATATTTCACTTGCTAGGCAAGCCAACATTAGAATAATATTAGCCATTTTAAACAATTTTAATTTAGTTAATAACAAAGAAATAAAAGCGAAAATAAATTATAAATTAAAGTGATTAATCCATAATAATAGCAATGTCTAAAAACCATCAGAGAACTGGTGTCACAAGTACACGAGATACTAGAATAATACAAATAAAAGTCTCAATGAAAATGAAGTTGTCTGAAAGAAATACACAACTATGATAAAGTGGAAGGGGACTTCAGAATTGCGAAAGCAATTCAAGTCTCCTACGAATAGCTGAATCCGAGCAAGTCTATTGTGCGCCGCTAGGATCAACTCTGGTATCTGCACAAGAAGTACAGAGTGTAGTATGAGTATAATCGACCCCATGTACCCAGTAAGTGCCGAGCCTAACTTCGACAAAGCAGTAATGAGGCTAAGCCATGTCACTTACATTAACCTGTATGTAATAATAATAATGATAATAATAGTAACAATAATCGGACAAAAGAAATAGAAATTTAATAGGTAAATCATTTCAACAGTCGAAGCCAACTCAGCAGTCATAACCAATTATTATTTCAACCAATTTTCGTTGCGGCGTGCAACCTGATCCCACAATATATTCATATTCAATTCCGTTGTTGTGTGTAACCCGATCCGCAATATATTCATTTTCATTTAATTCCGTTGTGGCGTGCAACTCAATCCTCAATATATCTTTTCAATCAATTTTATTGTGGCGTGTAACCCGCTCCTCCAATATATTCATTTCAATCAATAATGTTGCGGCGTGTAAACTGCTCCTCCAATATTTTCTTTTTTATTTCTATTGCGGCGTGCAACCTGCTCCTCAAATAATATAATTTACCAATTTTATAAAAGAAATTACTCCAATAAATGCAATAATTAATATAGAATTATATGGCAAATAAGCATACAATTATTATGATTTATTTAGGAAACAAGTAATGACAAGTAGCAATTAATTATGAAATTAGGGAGAAAACATGCAATTTAATATTTAATATGTTAAATGTCAAGTAACAATTTAGTCACATAAATCTATTAAGCAGGTAGAAATTATAGCATAGATTCAAGGCATAATATTGAGCAAGGAATATGAGATAAATAATTATTATAATAATTAATTCGTGATTTAAAATAATTTTTGATTTTCAGATAATTATGCAAACAATTAATTTGACGACATATAGACACTCGTCACCTCGCCTATACGTCGATCACATGAATTTCACATAAGAATTCGTTCAAGGATTCTATTCCCTCAAGTCAACGTTAACCACGACACTTACCCCGCTTCGCAACCAATTTCAAGATTCTAATAAACCTTTGCCTCGCAAATTTGTGTTCGGAAGCTTCTAATCTAGTCACAAACACTTCAATATACTCAATACAAATCGTAAGAATTAATTCCATATGAAATTATAAATTTTTCGGATTAAAATCTAAAATTTATTTTAAAAATCAACAGTGGGACCCATATCTTGAATCTCAAAAAAGCTCACGAAATTCGAATACACGTTCCGATACAAGTTCAAGCATACAAAAATTATTAAATTCTGACATCGGATTGCCTTTCAAATCCTCAATTAAAGTCTTTGATAATTTCTATCATTTTCAACTCAATCTTTACCCATTTGAACTCAACAATATTCTCACAAACCTTATTGGTACAAGCATGTATACTTAATACTCTCACATCCAAGAATCATTTTACTAATTACCCATTTCTAGTTGAAATTGAAGAATTGGGGAAAGAAATTCTTACCTCTTTGAAGCCTTAGTAACCTTTTGATGCAATTTCAAGGTTTGATTCAAGGAAGAGTAGTGAAATATTTAGTTCTCCCCTTTCCTCTCTCTAAGATTGCTCTCCTTTTTCTATAAAATGAAGCTGTCTGAAAGAAATAAACAGCTATAATAAAGTGAAAGGGGACTTTAGAACTACGAACGCTATGCAGCTATACCTCAAGTTTCCTGCAAATAGCTGAATCCGAGCAAGTCTATTGTGTGCCGCTAGGATCATCTTCGGTATCTGCACAAGAAGTGCATAGTGTAGTATGAGTACAACCGGCCCCATATACCCAGTAAGTGCCGAGCCTAACCTCGATGAAGTAGTGACGAGGCTAAGGAGGGTCACTTACATTAAACTATATGCAATAATAATAATAGTAACAATAATAGGAAAACAGAAATAGAAATCTAACAGGTAAATCATTTCAACAGACGAAGCCAACTCAGTAGTCATAATCAATTATCATTTCAATCAATTTTTGTTGCGGCATGCAACCCGATCCCATTAAACACTCCCAAAACCTAGAATCTCATGAATCATGAGCTAAAGAAAATACATAGTATTCTAACTCCAAATGTCTAATAAAAGGAAATACAAGAAGTCTATAGCTAAAGGGAGAATAGAGAGGGACTTCTAGGTCTGCGTACGCGGCATATATACCTCGAAGTCTCTGGATCCCCTCGCCTCACGGATAGTATGGCTGAGCAGAAGAACCTAGATCTGCACACGAAAAATATGTGCAGGAAAGGGCATGAGTACACCACAGCGGTACCCAGTAAGTGCCAAGCCTAACCTCGGTCAAGTAGCGACGAGGAAGGTCAGGGACCTATTGGTTATATATATATATAACAAGGTAAAACAGTATGAAATGTGATAGTATAATTAAAATACTAACAGTCGATAAAGAATAAAATTACAGAAAGAAATAACTCAGTACACAGAGATAGCAACAGGGGATCTCCCAGGATAACGTCTCGTAGCCCCATATGTAAATGTGCAGAGGATCTCCCGGGATATCGTCCCGTAGTCCAAATCATAAATATATAGGGGAATCTCCCGAAATACTGAATCTGTAGTCCCAAAGTAAATATCCAGTACAGGGGGATCTCTCGGGATATCGTCCCGTAGTCTCAATTATAAATGTGAGGTAGATCTCCCAGAATACCGATCTGTAGTACCAAAGTAAACATGCAGGGGGATCTCCCGGAATACTGATCTGTAGTCCCAAAGTAAACATGTAGGGGAATCTCCCGGAATACCGATCCGTATTCCCAAAGTAAACATGCAGGGGGATATCCCGGAATACCGATTTGTAGTCCCAAAGTAAATACACAACAGTCTCAAGAAAGAATCCTACAATCCTATTCAAGTGTCACGACCCCAGTTCGCCCTCCGTGAACTATCGTGAAGGCACCTAGTTTCTACGACTAGATAAGCCTAACAAATGTGGAAAAAGGGAAAATAATAGATAAAACAAATAAAAATTGCAGAATAAACATAATGAAAGTTTAAAGATGTCGCTCGGCATATACAATATAACTCTCAAACTGAACAACTTCACAAAACCCGGAATCTCATGAAATCACAAGTGTTAAATAACTACAAGTGTCTAACTGCAGAATGACTAAACAAAAGTAAATACAGAAGGGCTAATACTATAAGAGATAATGGAAAGGGACTCCTCGGTCTGCGGACGTGGCAGATATACCTCGAAGTCTCTGGAGAATCGCCTCGCCTCAAGGGTAGTAAGACTGAGTCGAAGTACCTGGATTTGTACATGAAAAATATGCGCAGAAAGGGCATGAGTACACCACAACGGTACTCGGTAAGTGCCAATAACCTCGGTAGAGTTGTGACAAGGAAGGTTAGGGCCCTATTGATTATAACTGAAAAACGAGGTAAAACAGTGTAGAATGTGATAATATAATTAAATGCTAACAGTATGAAGTAACACAGGATAATAAGAATAACAACAATCATAATAGAGACAAAATAATCACAAAAGGAATACAACTCAACATGGAGATAACAACCGGGGATCTCTTAGGATACCATCCTGTAGTCCCAAATGTAAATATCCAGTGGATCTCCTGGGTGTCGTCCCGTAGTCCAACTCATAGTGCGCGGGGATCTACCAGAATCCTGATCCATAATCCCAAATGTAAATACCCAGTACTGGGGGATCTACCGGGTGCAGTCCCATAGTTCCAATATAAATGTGCAGGGGGATCCACCGGAATACAAATCCGTAGTCCCAAAGTAAACAGGCAGGGGGATCTCCTGGGATACCATTCCGTAGTCCCAAAGTAAACACACAACAACAACAGGAAAAATACTTAATTTAATTCAAATTTCATACCAAGGTAAAATAGGTATTTCTAAACAAGCATGCTGCACATAATTCAAATAAGGCAGTTGAGTAAGTAAAGCAATTAAGTCAATTAGGTATGCTTCCCTAAGCTAACAGCAGGCTTAAATTGCAAGTAGTATAAACGGGAAAGAAAAACACAATTATAGTTACTTAATGAAAATAGGATTTTCAATAATTAGCACAAGTACGCACTCGTCAACTAACGTACAAGGCATTTAAAATATCAACAATACCAAATCCTAAGGGGAGTTCCCCTACACAAGGTTAGGGAAGCCACTTACCTCGAACCCGCTCAATCAACTCAATACCACGTTCTTGCCACGAGTATCTGACTCCAAATGGCCCAAATTTATTCAAAGTAATTGCATAATATAAATATAACTTTAAGTAACTAATTCAACTAATTAATTCTACGCTAATACGCAAAATTAGGCAAAATGACCAAAACGCCCCCAGGCCCACATCTCAGAATCGGGTAAAATTTACAAATTCACAATCCTCATACACTCACGAGTTCAGTCATACCATAAGTACCTAAATCGGACCTCAAATGGTCCCTCAAATCACCATTCCAAGCTCTCCAATTAACGAAGCACTAACCCCCAATTTACCACTGATTTTCCTTTAAATTTCATGCTTACAATGACAAAAATCACCATAATAACGAACTTAAGAACCAAAGACCTTACCTCAATGAATCCCTCTGAAAATCTCCCTTGAAAATGCTCCCCAAAGCTTCTTCCCGTTTGGAAAGAGATGAAAAATAACTCAAATTCGCGAAGGCATCTATTTATATGTTCTGCCCAGCAAATCCGCTTCTGCGGACATGGGACCGCAACTACCGTCCCGCTTCTATGGAACTAAAGTTTCATCTACGATAATTCATTAAACAGCAATTTCCACACCTACGATCTCTTTTGCGCAAATGAGGTGCCGCTTCTACGGTACTTGGGCCGCATCTGCGGCCAATCCTAAAATGCCTCAGACCGCACTTGCGGTCCTCCAAGCGCATCTGTGGTGCCGCACCTACAGTCACATTCACGCAGGTGCGGTTATGACAGGTTCAACCAAACTCCAAATTTTCCTAAGTCCAATTCAACTTCTGTTAAGCACCCGAAACTCACCCGAGGCCCCAGGGACCTCAACCAAACATGCCAACCAATCCTAAAACATCATACGTACTTATTCCAACTCTTGAATCACATCAAACAATGCTAAAACCACAATTCACTCTCCAATCCAAGCCTAAAGATTTCCAAAACTTCCAAATTCCGCTTTCGATCAAAAAGTCTATCAAACCATGTCCGAATGACCTGAAATTTTGCACACACATCACATTCAACACCATAGAGCTACTCCAACTTTCGGAATTCCATTTTGACCCTTCGATCAAAATCTCACTATCGAACCAAAAACTTCAAAAATTCAATTTACGGCGTTTCAAGCCTAAATAAGCTACGGACCTCCAAAACACAATCCGAACATGCTCCTAAAACCGAAATCACCCAACGGAGCTAACAGGACAAACGGAATTTCATTCCGATGTTGTCTTCACACTGCTCCAACTATGGTCCAAATTCTAAAACTTAAACTCTCTTTAGGGACTAACTGTCCCAAAACTCTCCGAAACTCCAAATAAATCTTCCCAACAACTCATAATATCAGAAACAAATATGGGGAATGCAGTTAATAGGGGATCGGGGCGTTACTTCTTAAAATGACCGGTCGGGTCGTTACATCAAGTTCATATTAGGAAAATAGGAAATTTCTTCTCTAGACACGCTACACAAAATCCAAGTAAGCAGTTAAAGCAGGTAAGATAGTTTAGTCACATAAGCATGCTTTCCTATGCTAAACAGTAGGCTTCATATACTAGTGTTGCTCAGTTAAAAGAAAACATAGATATTTACTTAATGAAAATGGGGGATTTTAACAATTAGCACATGTACGCACTCGTCACCTCATGTACATAGCATTCATATAACAAAAGTACCAAAATCTTAAGGGGAGTTCCCCCACACAAGGTTAGGCAAGCTACTTACCTCGAACCAGCTCAAAAATCAATCTGATATCACGCTCTTGCCACGAGTATCCAACTCCGAGTGGCCCAAATCTAATCAAATCAATTTCATAATGTAAATATAACTACAAGTAACCTATTTAGCTAAAGAAATCGAAGCTAAGGCAGGAAAATAGAAAAACGCCCAAAAATCCTCCACGGGCTCATGTCTCGGAATCGGGTAAAAATCACTGATTACGAACACCTATTAAGTCACGAGTTCACTCGTACAAAAATCATCCCAATTCGACGTCAAATTCCTGTTAAAAACTCAGATTTTTTTCACTAGGGAACGTTTTCCCCCATTTCCAAACTTCTACCCTCAATTTCCTTAATTAGATGAGAAAAATAATAATAGATTAATGTATTTGAACCAAATTAGAGTTAGAATTCGTTACCCAATAGTTCTCCTTCAAAATCTCTCAAGAAATCGCCTTCCACCGAGCTCTAAATCAATTTTTGAAGTTATGAACTTAAACCCTTGATTTAACTCTTTTCTGCCCAGCAATTTCCGCTTCTGCGAGGGGTCTACCGCACCTGCGGTCCCACTTCTGCGGCTCATACTCCGCACTTGCGAAATTTAATTAAAGGACCAGATTCCGCACCTGCGCTATTTACCTTGCAGATGCGATTCCGCTTCTGCGGTCCTTGAGCCGCAACTGTGACCAACTGCCCTTATGCCTTAGACCACATCTGTGGTTGCCAACCTGCTTCTGTGGCTCCGCGCCTGCAGTCCAAACTCCGCAGGTGCAAAACAAATAGGTTCAGCAAGTTCATAAAATTTCCTATGTCCAAAATCACTTCCGTGAAACATCCGAAACTCACCCGAGGCCCCTGGGACCTCAATCAAACATACCAACCAGTCCTAAAACATCTTACAAACTCAGTCAGACCCACAAATAATATCAAACAATGCTAAAACCATGAATCACCCTCCAATCCAAGCCAAATGAACTTGAAATCTCAAGAATTCTACAACCGGTCTCGAAACCAACCAAACCATGTATGATTGACCCCAATTTTGCACACATTTCGCATTCAACACTAAAAAACTATTCCATCTTTCGGAATCAGATTCCGACCCCGATATCAAAATTTCGCTATTGGTCCGAAAACTCCAAAATTCAACTTTCGGCATTTAAAGCCTAAATAAGCTACGGACTTCCAAAACACAATCCGGACACGCCCCAAAGCTCGAAATCACCCAGCGGAGCTAACAGAATCGACGGAATTCCATTTCGAAGCCATCTTCATATTGCTCCGACTACGGTCCAAATTCTAAAGCTTAAACCCTCATTTGGGGACTAAGTGTCCCAAAACACTCCAAAACCCGAAACGAATCTTCCCGGCAAATCACAATAGTAGAAACAAATATGGGGAAAGCAGTTTATAGGGGATTAGGATATTAGTTCTCAAAACGACCGGCCGGGTCGTGACATCCTCTCCCTCTTAAAACATTCGTTCATCCTCAAACGATCATAAAGACATACCTGAAGTGGTAAAAAGATGAGCGTAACGGCTGTGCATATCCTACTCGGTCTCCCAAGTCGACTCCTCGGCCGGCTGACCCAACCATAGAACGTTTTCTAATGCAATGATCTTTGACCTCAGCTTTCGAATCTGCGTGTCCAATATAGCCATTGGCTCCTCAACATAAGATAGGTCCTTGTCCAACTGCACTGAACTGAAATCCAATATGTGTGACGGATCACCGTGATACCTCCGGAGCATCGAAACATAAAATATCGGATGAACTTCTACCAAGCTGGGAGGTAAGGCAAGCTTATAAGCAACATCCCTAACACGTCGTAATACCTCAAAGGGACCAATAAACCTCGGACTCAATTTTCCCTTCTTCCCAAATCTCATAATGCCCTTCATAGGCAAAACCCAAAGCAAGACCCGCTCTCCAACCAGGAATAAAACATCGCAAACCTTCTGATTCACATAACTCTTTTGTTTAGACTGGGTTGTGCGAAGTCTATTTTGAATCACCTTAATATTCTCCAAAGCGTCCTGAACCAAGTCGGTACCCAATAATCTAGCCTCGCCCGGCTCAAACCAACCCACCGGGGATCTTCACCGCCTACCATATAGAGCCTCATATGGTGCCATCTGAATGCTGGATTTATAACTATTGTTGTAGGCAAACTCCGCCAGCGGCAAGAACTAATCCCAAGAACCTCCAAACTCCATCACACACGCATAGAGCATATCCTCAAGAATTTGAATAGTGCGATTGGATTGTCCATCCGTATGGGGGTGAAATGCGGTGCTCAACTCCACCCGAGTACCCAACTCATGTTGTACGGCCCTCCAGAACCATGATGTGAACTAAGTAACTCTATCTGAAATGATGGAAACTGGAATACCATGCAAATGAACAATCTCCCGGATATAAATCTCAGCTAACCACTCTGAAGAATAGGTAGTACACATAGGAATGAAGTGTGCGGAGTTGGTCAACCGATCCATAATCACCCAAATGGCATCAAACTTTCTTAAAGTCCGTGGGAGTCCAACTACGAATTCCATGGTGACCCGCTCCCACTTCCACTCCAGAATCTCTATCTACTGAAGCAAACCACCTAGTCTCTGGTGCTCATACTTCACCTACTGACAATTGAGGTACCGAGCTACAAACCCAACTATATCCTTCTTCATCTGTCTCCACTAATAGTGTTGCCTCAAATCCTTGTACATATCCGTGGCACCCGGATAGATGGAATACCGCGAACTATGGGCCTCCTCTAGAAACACCTCCCGAATCCCATCAACATTGGGTACACATACCTGACCCTGCATCCTTAATACCCTGTCATCACCAATGGTCACATCTCTAGCATCACCATGCAGAACCTTGTCCTTGAGGACAAGCAAATGATGGTCATCATACTGATGCTCTCTGATATGATCAAACAAGGAAGACCGAGAAACCATAAAAGCAAGGACCCGACTAGGCTCCGAAAGATCTAATTTCACAAACTGGCTGGCTAAGACCTGATCATCCATCGCCATAAGCCTCTCTGTTACTGTAGATAAGCCAAACTACCCAAACTCTCTACCTAGTGACTCAAAGCATCGGCCACCACATTGGCCTTGCCTAGGTGATATAAGTTAGTGATATCATAGTCCTTCAGCAGCTCTAACCACCTTCTCTGGTGCAAATTAAGGTCCTTCCGCGTGAACAGATGCTACAAACTCCAGTGATCAGAGTAGATATCACAAGAAACACCGTACAAATAATGACGCCTGATCTTTAAGGTGTGAGCAATAGCAGCTAACTCGAGATCATGGACAGGATAATTCTTCTCATACACCTTCAGCTGTCTGGACGCGTAGGCAATCACCCTACCATCCTATATCAATACCGCTCTAAGGCCAATCCTCGAGGCATCATAATAGACAACATAAGACCCTGAACTCGTAGTCAATATCAACATTGGGGTTGTAGTCAAAACTATCTTGAGCTTCTGAAAGCTCTCTTCACACTCTTCCGTCCATCTGAACGGAGCACCCTTTGGGGTCAGCCTTGTAATGACCCGGCCGATTGATTTAAGAATTAATGCTCTCCCCTATTAACTACTTTCCCCATATTTGTTTCTGCTATTTTGATTTGTCGTAATGTTTGGTTTTGAGTTTCGGAATGTTCTGGGATACTTAGTCCCTAAAAGAGAGCTTAAGCTTTAGAATTAGGACCGTAGTCAGAGCATTGTGAAGACGACCTCAGAATGGAATTTTGTCAGTTCCATTAGCTCTGTTGGGTGATATCAGGTTTAGGGGCATGATCGAGTTGTGTTTTGGAGGCCCGTAGCTTATTTAGGCTTGAAATGCCAAAAGTTAAAATTTTGAAGTTTTCGGTTCGATAGCGAGATTTTGATATCGGGGTAGGAATGGAATTTTGAAAGTTGGAGTAGCTCCATGGTGTTGAATGTGACGTGCTTGCAAAATTTCAGGTAATTCGGACGAGGTTTGATAGACTTTTTGATCGAAAGCATAATTTTAGAGTTTTTGGAGTTCTTAGGCTTGAATCCGATGTTAAATTGGTGTTTTGATGTTGTTTTGAGCATTCCAAAGGTTGGAACAAGTTTGAATGATATTTTAGAATTGGTTTGCACGTTTGGTTGAGGTCCCAGGGGCCTCGGGTCTATTTTGGATGCTCCATGGACCATTTTTGGACTTGGAGAAGGATCAAATTTTTGCTGGTTTTTGTTGCAGACTTTTCTTCATCGCAATCACGTGAGAAGGCTTGCTATCGCGAAGGCTTAGATGAGGCAGAGGAGATTTTGTTCTACGCGATCGCAGGAAAAGGGAGTGCGAACGTGTAGTATTGGCAGGAATTGAATCGCGAACGCGTGGGCCACGCCGCGTTCGCGAAGAGGAAGAAGTGAAGAAGCTGAGGGGTGGAAGATTTTTCTTCGCGTTCGTGTGAGGTCAACAGCGATCGTGTAGAGTTGAGCAGTGCACCATCGCAATCGCGTAGGGTTTATTGCATTCGTGTAGGGTTATTTTGGGAGTCAGCGAAGTTGTTGTTCGCGATCGCGTGGGAGTTTCTAGGATCATGATTAAGGTCAAGTCTGGGTAGAACATAAAGTTCAAAATCGAGGGTTTTGAGTTCATATCACAAAATTGAATAGGGAGCTTGGTAGGAGATAAATTTTGGAGAGATATTCGGAGGGGGTTTGCGGGTAATGATTCTTAACTACTTTTTGCTTATAACCCATAAATCTAATCATGAATTCATCATCTAATTCAGATTTGGGGTGAGAAATTAGGGAAAAATTTGGAAATGCTCTTAGACCTAATTTTCGAGTATTGATTGAGGATTTGACATCAGATTTGGATAATTTTGGTATGGTTAGACTCGTGAGTGAATAAAGGTTCATAATCCATAACTTTTACCCGATTCCGAGATGTCGACCCAAAGGGCTTTTTGGATAATTTTCTTAATTTTGCGAGTTAGCTTCGAATTAATTAGTGGAATCAGTTACTTGAAGTTATATTTACATTATGCAATTGATTTGAATAGATTTGGGCCATTTGGAGTCGATACTCGTGGCAAGAGCGTGGTTTCGGGTTGATTTTGAGCTGGTTCGAATTTAGTCGCTTGCCTAACCTTGCGTGGGAGAACTCCCCTTAGGATTTGGTATTGTTGTATGAAATGCCTTGTATGTGAGGTGGAGAGTGTGTACATGTGCAAATTATTGAAAATATGATTTTCATTAAGTAACTATAACTGTATTTTTCTTCCCTGTTTATACTACTTGCAATCTTAGCCTACTGTTAGCTTAGGGAAGCATGTCTAATTGACTTAATTTCTTTACTTGCTCAAACTGCTTTATTTGAACTCTATGCAACATGCTAGGTTAGAAATACTTGTTTACCTTTGTATGAAATTTGGATTTGACTGAATATTCTTTGTGTTGCTGCTGTGTATTTACTTTGGGAATACGGACGGTATCCCGGGAGATCCCCCCGTATGTTTACTTTGGGACTATTGATTTGTATTTAGTAGATCCCCCTGCATATTTATATTGGAACTACGGGAATGCACCCGGTAGATTCTCTCAATCCTGGGTATTTACATTTTGGACTACGGATCGGGATTCCGGTAGATCCCCGTGCACTATGAGTTGGACTACGGGACGACACCCGGGAGATCCACTGGATATTTACATTTAGGGACTACAGGACGGTATCCTGGGAGATCCCCGGTTGTTATCTATGTGTTGAGCTGTACTCTTTCTGTGATTATTTTGTCTCTATTATAGTTGTTGTTATTATTATTATCCTATGTTACTTCATACTATTAGCATTTAATTATATTGTCATATTCTATACTATTTTACCTCGTTTTTCAGCTATGATCAGTAGGTCTCTGACATTCTTCATCACTACTCGACCGAGTTTAGACTTGGCACTTACTGAGCACTGCTGCGGCGTACTCATGCCTTTTGTGCGCATGTTTTTCTTGTGCAGATCCAGGTACTTCGACTCAGCCCTACTACCCTTGAGGCAAGGCGATTCTCTGGAAACTTCGAGGTATATCTGTCACGTCCGCAGACGGAGGAGTCCCTTTACATTCTCTCTTACAGTATTAGCCCTTCTATATTTACTTTTGTTTAGACATTCTGGATGTTAGAAACTTGTAGTTATTCAATAGCTTGTGATTTCATGAGATTCCGGGTTTTGGGAATTGTTCAGTTTTTGAGATCTTGTATTAGTATATGCCAAGCTGCATCTTAAATATTTCTATATTTGCTTATCTTTAGTTTTTATTAGTTTTTCCGCATTTTGTTTCTTTTTTCAATTGTTGGGCTTACCTAGTTGTAGAGACTAGGTGCCATCACGACAATTCATGGAGGGCGAACTTGGGTCGTGACAAGTTGGTATCAGAGCTCTAGGTTCATAGGAGTCATAAATCACAAGCCATTTTATTAGAGTCTCGCAGATCGGTATGGAGACGTCTGTACTTATCTACGAGCGACTATGTAACTTTTAGGAAAATTCCACTTCATTTGATTTCCTTACCGTGCGAGATTTTTGATATCACAATTCTATACTTCAATCTTCTATTCTCTCACAGATGGTGAGGACATGTGCTATTATAGATAATCAGGCACCCGTGCCCCCTTCTGGAGCCATTAGAGGTCGAGGCCAAGGTAGAGGCCGAGGACGCGTACGTGGTGCAGCCAAAGCACCCGCGCGAGCTGCCACCGAGGTGCCACCAGCAAATCCAACCAGAGTCCAAGAACCTGATACGCCTACTGCTACTACCACTCCAGCTCTCTAGGAGACTCTTGCATAGTTCATGAGCATGTACATCACTCTGCCTCAGACATGGTTGTTTCCCCTTGCTGCAGCTACATCTCAGGCCGAGGGAGGAGCGCAGACTCCCGCTGCCTGCACTCCTGAGCAGCGAGTGCATGTTGATCAGGTCCTAGAGATTATTCATGTATAGGCTGCAGTCCCATATCAGCCCGAGCACAGGGCAGTGGCTTTTGAGCATGAGTAGCTGAGGCTTGAGAGGTTCAAGAAGTACAAGCCTCTTGTATTTAGTGGTCTAGCATCAGATGATGCTTTAGGATTTCTAGATGAGTACTACTGTATCCTCTATACCATAGGTATATCAGGATCGAACGGGGTTTCCTTCACTACCTTCTAGCTTCGAGGAGCCGTCTACGAGTGGTGGCGTACCTATGAGTTAGACAATCCAGATGAGGCAGCTTTCCTAACTTGGAGTCAGTTTTCATATATGTTCTTAAGAGAGTATGTTTCCTTAGAGCCTTAAGGATGCATGGCACGCAGAGTTTGAGCACTAGCGCTAGGGTGCTATGACTGTCTCGGTGTATGCTGTCTGTTTCACTAGCTTAGCTAGACATGCACCAGCTTTGGTTTCTACTATTCGTGAGAGGGTTCGTCGGTTTATTGAGGGGCTCATTCCCAACATTAGGTCTAGCATGGCTCGCGAGTTGGAAATGGATATTACTTATCAACAGGTGGTGAGCATTGAGGGTATGCATGCTAGGGATAGAGAGGAGAGGAAGGCCAATAGGTCTCGAGAGTCGGACAATTATTCTTGTGCCCGTGCTCAAGCTGCAGTTTGTCATGGTAGGGGTTATCTGAGTTGCCCCGTTCATTCAGCTCTTCCAGCAGCCAGAGGTATTCCAGCTCCTCCTAGGCCTCAGGAGCCTTATTATGCACCTCCAGTATCTAGTGCACCTCCTACGCGGGATGCTTTCAGTGGTCAGTCCAGCAGACCTGGACTGAGCTAGTTACAGCTGCCACGTCCTCCCAAAGCTTGTTTTGAGTGTGGTGACACCTGCCATATGGTGAGGGATTGCCCCAGACTTAGGAAGGGTGCACCTCCACAGACTTCTCAGCCACAGGGTGACCTGCAGAGTTCTCAGGCTATGGTTACAGCTCCAGTTGCTACCCCACCTACTCAGCTAGCTAGAGGTGGAGGTCGGGGAGGTAGAGGTCACCCTAGAGGGGGAGGCCATGGCAGATATTATGCCCTTCCTGCCCGTACCAAGGTTGTCGCCTCTGATTCTTTCATCACAGGTATTGTCCTGGTTTATCATAGAGATGTATCGGTTTTAATCAATCCAGACTCCACCTATTCTTATGTGTCTTCTTATTTTGCCATGCATTTGGGTGTATCTCAAGATTCTTTGAGTTCCCCTATTTATGTTTCTACTCCTGTAGGAGATTCTCTTGTTATGGACCGCGTTTATCGGTCGTGTGTGGTTGCTCTATGGTTTTGAGACCAGAGTCGATTTATTATTGTTCAGCATGGTAGATTTTGATGTTATCTTGGGCATGGACTGATTGTCGCCCCATTATGCTATTCTTGATTGTCATGCCAAAATTGTGACGCTGGCTATGCCAGGTGTACTGCGAGTAGAGTGGAGGGGTACCTTAGATCATACTTCCAGTAGAGTTATTTCATTTCTTAAGGCCCAGCATATGGTTGAGAAGGGGTGTGACGCGTATCAAGCTTATGTGAGAGATGTCAGTATAGATACCCCTACAATTGATTCAGTCCCAGTAGTACGAGATTTTTCTGATGTGTTTCCAGCTGATCTTCTGGGGATGCCACCCGATAAAGATATTTATTTTGGCATTGATCTGTTGTCGGGCACTCAGCCCATTTCTATTCCTCCGTATCGTATGGCCCCTCCTGAGCTGAAGGAGTTGAAGGATCAGTTACAGGAATTGCTTGATAAGGGTTTTATTCAGTCCAATGTATTACCTTGGGGTGCTCCTGTCTTGTTTGTGAAGAAAAATGATGGTTCTATGCGTATGTGAATTGATTATCGCCAATTGAACAAAGTTACAGTGAAGAATCGTTATCCTTTGCCCCGTATTAATGATTTGTTTGACCAGCTACAGGGTGCACGAGTGTTTTCTAAGATTGACTTGCGTTCAAGTTACCATCAATTAAAGATTCGGGAGCCAGGTATCCCGAAAACTACTTTCAGGACTCGCTATGGTCATTACGGGTTCCTTGTTATGTCATTTGGGATGACCAATGCCCCAGCAGCCTTCATGCATTTGATGCACATTGTGTTCCGGTCATATCTTTACTTGTTCGTCATTGTCTTTATTGATGATATTCTAGTATACTCCTAGAGTGGGGAAGATCATGAGCATAACCTAAGGATAGTGCTTCAGACTTTGAGAGAAAAGAAGTTATATGCAAAGTTCTCGAAATGTGAGTTTTGGTTGGATTCCATGGCATTCTTGAGTCACGTGGTGTCGAGTGAGGGGATAAAGGTGTATTCGAAGAAAGTGGAAGCAGTGCAGAGTTGGCACAGACCATCCTCAGCTATAGAGATCCGTAGTTTTTTTAGCTTGGCGGGTCATTACAATCGATTGGTTGAGGGGTTTTCATCTATTGCAGCACCTATGACCAGGATGACTTAGAAGGGTGCTCCGTTCTAGTGGACGGAAGAGTGTGAGGCGAGCTTTTAGAAGCTCAAGACAGCTTTGACTACAGCCCCAGTTTTGATATTGCCTATAGGTTCAGGATCTTATACTGTCTATTGTGAGGCTTCGAGGATTGGCCTTGGAGCGGTATTGATGCATGATGGTAGGGTGATTGCCTACGGATCCAGATAGTTGAAGGTACATGAGAAGAATTATCCTGTCCATGATCTCGAGTAAGCTGCTATTATTCACGCCTTGAAGATTTGGCGTCATTATTTGTACGGTGTGCCTTGTGAGATTTATACTAATCACCGGAGTTTGCAGCATCTGTTCAAGCAGAAGGACCTTAATTTGCGTCAAAGGAGGTAGTTAGAGCTACTGAAGGACTATGATATCACTATTTTATATCATCCGGGCAAGTCCAATATGGTGGCCGATTCTTTGAGTCACCGGGCGGAGAGTTTGCAGAGTTTGGCTTATTTACCACCAGCAAAGAGGCACATAGTGATGGATGTTCAGGCCTTAGCCAACCAGTTTGTGATATTTGATCTTTCGTAGCCCAGTCAAGTTCTAGATTGCATGGTCTCTCGGTTTTTCTTATTCGACCGTATCAGAGAGCGTCAGTTTGATGACCCTCATTTGCTTGTCCTCAAGGACAAGGTTCTGCATGGTGATTCTAGAGATGTGACTATTGGTGATGACGGGGTATTGAGGATGCAGGGTCGAATTTGTGTACCCAATGTTGATGGGCTTCGGGAGTTGATTCTAGAGGAGGCCCATAGTTCGAGGTATTCCATCCATCCGGGTGCCACGGAGATGTACCAGGATTTGAGGCAGCATTATTGGTGGAGGCGGATGAAGAAAGATATAGTTGGGTTTGTATCCCAGTGCCTCAATTGTCAGCAGGTGAAGTACGAGCACTAGAGACCGGGTGGGTTGCTTCAGCAGATAGAGATTCTAGAGTGGAAGTGTTCGTAGTTGGACTCCCACAGACTTTGAGAAAGTTTGATGCCATTTAGGTGATTGTGGATCGACTGACCAAGTCCGCACACTTCATTCCTATGTGTACTACCTATTCTTCGGAGCGGTTGGCAGAGATTTATATCTGGAAGATTGTTCGTCCGCATGGTATTCCAGTTTCCATCATTTCATATAGAGGTACTCAGTTTACATCACGATTTTGGACGGCCGTACAGCATGAGTTGGGTACTCGAGTGGACTTGAGTACAACATTTCACCCCCAGACGGACGGACAGTCCAAGCGCACTATTTAGATTCTTGAAGATATGCTCCGTGCATGTGTGATGGAGTTTGGAGGTTCTTGGGATCAGTTCTTCCCACTGGCGGAGTTTGCCTACAACAACAACTATTAGTCCAGCATTCATATGGAATCGTACGAGGCTTTATATGGTAGGCAGTGTAGATCCCTTATGGGTTGGTTTGAGCCAGGTGAGGCTAGATTATTGGGCATAGACTTGGTTCAGGATGCTTTGGGGAAGGCTAAGGTGATTCAGGATAGACTCCGTATAGCCCAGTTCAGACAGAAGAGTTACGCGGACCAGAATGTTCATGATGTTTCCTATATGGTTGGAGAGTGGGTTGTGCTTTGGGTGTCGCCAATGAAGGGCATTATGAGATTTGGGAAGAAAGGAAAGTTGAGTCTGAGTTTTATTGGCCCTTTTAAGATATTATGGCGTGTTGGGGAGGTCGCTTATGAGCTTGCCTTACTTCCCAGCTTGGCAGGAGTTCATCCGGTGTTTCACGTTTCGATGCTTCGAAACTATCACGGTGATCCATCGCACGTGTTAGATTTCAGTTCAGTCCAGTTGGACAACGATATATCTTATGTTGAGGAGCCGGTGGTGATATTGGATAGGCAGGTTTGAAAGCCGAGGCCAAAGAACATTGCATTAGTGAAGGTTCAGTGGCGGGGTCAGTCGGTCGAGGAGGCGACCTAGGAGACCGAGCAGGATATGCGCAGCCGTTACCCTCATTTTTTCAATACTTCACGTATGTCTCTATTCTCGTTCGAGGACGAATGAATGTTTAAGTGTATGGGGATGTAACGATCCGGCCGGTCATTTTAAGAATTAACGCCCCGATCCCCTATTAACTGCTTTCCCCGTGTTTGTTTCTGCTATTTTGATTTGTCGTGATGTTTGTTTTTGAGTTTCGGAGTGTTTTGGAATACTTAGTCCCTAAAAGAGAGCTTAAGCTTTAGAATTTAGACTGTAGTCGAAGTAGTGTAAAAACGGTCTCCGAATGGAATTTCGTTAGTTCTGCTAGCTTTGTTAGGTGATTTCGAGTTTAAGAGCATGATCGGATTGTATTTTGGAGGTCCGTAGCTTATTTATGCTTGAAATGCCGAAAATTGAAATTTTCAAGTTTCCGGTTCGATAGTGAGATTTCGATATTGGGGTCGAAATGGAATTCCAAAAGTTGGAGTAGCTCTGTGGTGTTGAATGTGATGTGCTTGCAAAATTTCAGGTCATTCGGACGAGGTTTGGTAGACCTTTTGAGCGAAAGTGTAATTTGAGAGTTTTTGGAGTTCTTAGGCTTGAATCCGATGTTAAATTGGTGTTTTGATGTTGTTTTGAGCGTTTCGAAGGTTGGAACAAGTTTGAATGATATTTCAGAATTGGTTAGCATGTTTGGTTGAGGTCCTGGGGGCCTCGGGTATGTTTCGGATGCTGCACGGACCATTTTTGGACTTGGAGAAGGATCAGATTATTGCTGGTTTTTGTTGCAGATTTTTCTTAATCACGATCGCGTAGGGAGGCTCGTGATTGGGAAGGCTTAGATGAGGTAGAGGGGATTTTGTTCTACGCGATCGTGGGAAAAGGGAGTGTGAACGCATAGTATTGGCAGGAGTTGAATCGCGAATGTGTGGGCCACGCCACGTTCGTGAAGAGGAAGAAGTGAAGCAGTTGAGGAGTGGAAGATTTTCTCTTCGCGATTGCGTGAGGTCAACCGTGATCGTGTAGAGCTGAGCAGTGCAACATCGCGATCATGTAGGGTTTATCGCGTTCGCATAGGGTTATTTTGGGAGTCAGCGAAGTTGCTCTTCGCGATCGCATGGGAGTTTCCGCGATCGCGATTAAGGTCGCGTCTGGGCAGAACATAAAGTTCAAAATCGAGGGTTTTGAGTTCATATCACAAAATTGAATTGGGAGCTCGGTAGGAGACGAATTTTGGAGAGATTTTTGGAGAGAGTTTGCGGGTAATGATTCTTAACTCCTTTTTACTTATAACCCATTAATCTAATCATGAATTCATCATCTAATTTCGGATTTGGGGTAAGAAATTGGGGAAAATTTGGAAAAGTTCTTAGACCTAATTTTCGAGTATTGATTGGGGATTTGACATCGGATTTGGATAATTTTGGTATGGTTAGACTCATGAGTGAATGAGGGTTAATAGTCCGTTACTTTTACCCGATTCCAAGACGTGGGCCTGGGGGCTTTTTGGGCAATTTTCTTAATTTTGCGTGTTAGCTTCGAATTATTTAGTGGAATCAGTTACTTGAAGTTATATTTACATTATGCAATTGATTTGAATAGATTTGGGCAATTTGGAATCGAGTACTCGTGGTAAGAGCCAGGTTTCGGGTTGATTTTGAGTCAATTCGAGGTAAGTGGCTTGCCTAACCTTGCATGGGGGAACTCCCCTTAGGATTCGATATTGTTGATATATGAAATGCCTTGTACGCGAGATGACGAGTGTGTACATGTGCTAATTATTGAAAATCCGGTTTTCATTAAGTAACTATAACTGTGTTTTTCTTCCCTATTTATACTACTTGCAATCTAAGCCTACTGTTAGCTTAGGGAAGCATGTCTAATTGACTTAATTTCTTTACTTGCTCAAAATGCTTTATTTGAACTCTGTGCAGCATGCTAGCTTAGAAATACCTGCTTACCTTGGTATGAAATTTGGATTTGACTTAATATTCTTCATGTTGCTACTGTGTGTTTACTTTGGGACTACGGGGCGGTATCCCGAGAGATCTCCCTCTATGTTTACTTTGGGACTACATATTCCGGTAGATCCCCCTACACATTTATATTAGAACTACGGGACTGCACCCGGTAGATTCTCCGAGTACTGGGTAATTACATTTGGGACTACGGATCGGGATTCCTGTAGATCCCCATGCACTATGAGTTGGACTACGGGACGACACCCGAGAGATCCACTGGATATTTACATTTAGGGACTACAGGACGGTATCCTGGGAGATCCCCGGTTGCTATCTCTATATTGAGATGTACTCCTTTTGTGATTATTTTGTCTATATTATAGGTGTTATTATTCTTATTATCATGTGTTACTTCATACTATTAGCATTTAATTATATTGTCGTATTCTATATTGTTTTACCTCATTTTTTAGCTATAATCAGTAAGGCCCTGACCTTACTCGTCACTACTCAACCGAGGTTAGTCTTGGCACTTACTGAGTACCGATGTGGTGTACTCACACCCTTTCTACGCATGTTTCTCATGTGTAGATCCAGGTACTTCGACTCGGCCCTACTACCCTTGAGGCGAGGCGATTCTCCAGAGACTTCCAAGTATATCTGTCGCGTCGACAGACCGATGTGTCCATTTCCATTCTCTCTTATAGTATTAGCCCTTCTGTATTTACCTTTGTTTAGACATTTTGGAGTGAGACACTTGTAGTTATTCAACAACTTGTGATTTCATGAGATTCCGGGTTTTGGGAATTGTTCAGTTTTTCAGATCTTGTATTAGTATATACCGAGCGGCATCTTAAACATTTCTATATTTGCTTATCTTCAGTTTTTATTAGTTTTTTCGCATTTTGTTTCTTTTTCCGCAATTGTTAGGCTAACCTAGTCGTAGAGACTAGGTTCCATCACAACAGTTCACGGAGGGCAAACTTGGATCGTGACAAGCCTGGTCATAGGTGCTGCAATAGATGAAAATCCCTCAATAAACCGACGATAATAACCCGTCAAGCCTAGAAAACTACGGATCTTTGTAGCTCAGGATTGTCTGGGCTAACTCTGCATTGCTTCCACCTTCTTCGGATCCACCTTAATCCCCTCACTCGATACTACATGACCCAAGAATGCCACAGAATCCAACCAAAACTCACATTTCAAGAACTTCGCATATAACTTCTTTTCTCCCAAAGTCTAAAGCACTGTCCTCAAGTGCTTCTCATGATATTCCCGACTTCAGGAGTATACCAGAATGTCATCAATAAAGACAATGATGAACGAGTCAAGATATGGCCGGAATACATTATGCATCAAATTCATAAATCTTGCTGGGATATTGGTTAGCCCAAATGACATAACAAGGAACTCGTAATGACCATACCGAGTCCTGAAAGCAGTCTTCGGGATATCTGGCTCCCGAATCTTCAACTGATGATTACCTGAACGCAAGTCAATCTTAGAAAACATATGATCACCCTGTAACTGATCAAACATGTCATCAATACGAGGCAAAGGATACCGGTTCTTCACTGTAACTTTGTTCAACTGGCGGTAATCAATGCATATACACATAGAACCATCCTTCTTCTTCACAAAGAAGATAGTAGAACGCCAAGGTCACTGGGCCGAATAAAACCCTTAACAAGAAGTTCCTATAACTGCTCCTTCAACTCAAGAGGAGTCATACGGTAAGGAGAAATAGAAATGGGTTGAGTGCCTGGCAACAAATCAATGCCGAAATCAATCTCTGTTGGGCGGCATACCCGGAAGATCAGTTGGGAACACATCAGAGAAATCCCGTACTACTGGGACTGAATCAACTGTAGGGGTATCAATACTGACATCTCTCACATAAGCTAGATACGCATCACACCCCTTCTCAACCATTCATTGAGCTTTAAGAAATGAATTAAAACTCCTGGCAGTGTGATCTAAAGTACCCCTCCACTCTACTCGCGGTATACCTGGCATAGCCAACGTTACAGTTTTGGCATGACAATCACCAATAGCATAATGGGGCGACAAGCAGTCCATGCCCATGATAGCATCGAATTCTACCATGATGAGTAGTAATAAATCGGCTATGGTCTCAAAACCACTAAGAGCAATCAAACACGACCGATAAACACGATCCACAACAAAAGAATCTCCCACAAGAGTAGAAACATAAATAGGAAAACTCAAAGAATCCCGAGATACGCCCAAATTCAGGGCTTAATAAGAGGACACATAAGAATAAATGGAGCCTGGATCAATAGAATCGATGTATCTCTATGATATACCAGAACAATACCTGTGATGAAAGAATCGGAGGCAACAGCCTCAGTACGGGCATGATGGGCATAGTATCTGTCCTGGCCTTCCCCTCTAGGGCGAACTCTACTTCCCTAACCTCCACTTCTAGTTGGCTAGGCAAGTGGGGCAGTAACTGGTGCTGTAATCATAGCTTGGGAACTTTGCGGAGCACGCTGTGGCTGAGAAATCTGCGGATGTGGACCCCTCCTAAGTCTGGGGCAATCCCTCACCATATGGTGTGTGTCGCCACACTCAAAACAAGCTCTTAGAGGATGTGGTAGCTGTGACTGGCTCGGGCCAAGTCTGCTAGACTAACTACTAAAGCACCCCATGCAGGAGGCACACTAGATACTGGAGGTGCATAATAAGGCTCCTGAGGTCTAGAAGGAGTTGGAATACCACTGGCTATTAGAAGAGCTGAATGAACAAGGTGACTCATATGACCCCTACCATGACGAACTACAGCTAGGGCACAGGCACCAGAATAATGGCTCGACTCTCGAGAACTTTTGGCCTCTCTCTCCTCTTTATTCTGAGCACATCTGCCCTCTACTCACCTAGAAATGCTCACCACATGCTGATAAGCAATATCCATCTCCAATTCCCAGGTCATGCTAGACCTGATGATGGGAATGAGCCCCTCAATAAACCGGCAAACTCTCTCATGAACTGTAAAAACCAAGGCTAGTGCATGCCTAGCCAAGTCAGTGAAACGGATAACATACGTTGAATCAGTCATAGTACCCTAGTGCAAATGCTCAAACTCTGCACGACATGCGTCCCTGAGGCTCTGAGGAACATACTCCCTTAAGAAAATATCTAAAAACTGCGTCCATGTAAGGGAAGCTGCCTCAGCTGGACTGTCCAACTCAAAAGTATGCCACCACTGCTAGGCTGCTCCTAGAATATGGAAGGCGGTGAAAGAAACCCCACTCGATTCTGATATACCCATAATGCGGAGGATACGGTAGCTCTCCTCCAGAAATCTTAGAGCATCCTCTAATGCTAGACCACTGAATGTAGGAGGCTTGTACTTCTTGAACCTCTCAAGCCTCCGATGCTCATCCTCCGAAGCTGCTGCCCTTTCCTCGGGCTGAACTAGGGCTACAGGCGGTACCGGTATAACCTCTAGGATCTGATCAACCTGGACCCACTACTCTGGGGTGCGGGCGGCAGGAGTCTATGCTCCTCCCCAGCCTAGGATGTGGCTGAGCAAGGAAAATCAACCCTGCCTGAGCTAGAGTGGTGTACATGCTCATGAACTACGCAAAGGTCTCCTAGAGAGCTGGAGTAGTAGTTGCAGTAGACGTATCAGGCGCCTAGGCTCTGGCTGGAGCTACTGGTGGCTCCTCTGTGGCAGCTCGCACGGGTGCTCTGGATATACCACGTGCGCGTCCTCGGCCTCTACCCCGCCCCGACCTCTGGCGGCTCTAGCAAGGGGAACGGGTGCTCGGTCATCTCCGGTAGCTCGTGTCCTCACCATCTGTGAGAGAATAAAAGATTGATATTAGAATTTTGTTATCAAAAATCTCGCACAACAATGAAATCAAATAAAGTAGAATTTTTCTAACAGTTACATAGCCTCTCGAAGATAAGTACAGACGTCTTCGTACCGATCCGCGAGACTCTAATAAACAGATTTGTGATTCATGACTCCAATGAACCTAGAGCTCTAATACCAACTTGTCACGGCCCAAGTTCTCCCTCTGTGAACTGCCGTGATGACACCTAGTTTCTACGACTAGGTATGCCTAACCTCTGTCGAGTAGTGACGAGGAAGGTCAGGGCCCGAGTAGTGACGAGGAAGGTCAGGGCCCTACTGGTTATATACATATAATAAGGTAAAACAATATGAAATGTGACAATATAATTAAAATACTAACAGTCGATAAAGAATAAAATCATCGAAAGAATATAACTCAGTACACAGAGATAGCAACAAGGATCTCCCAGGATATCATCCCGTAGTCCGCAAACATAAATGTTCAAAGGATCTCCCGGGATATCGTCCTGTAGTTCAAATCATAAATATGTTAGGGAATCTCCTGGAATACCGATCCATAGTCCCAAAGTAAATATCTAGTACAGGTGGATCTCCCAGGATATCGTCCAGTAGTCCTAATTATAAATGTGCAGGAGGATCTCCCGGAATACCGATCCGTAGTCCCAAAGTAAACATGCAGGGGGATCTCTCGAAATACCAATATAGCCAAATATAACAATTATTCTAAGCTCGAATTCTTGAATCCTGAACCAGAGATTCTGGGTTCGATCCCCAGCAGAGTCGCCAGAGCTGTCACACCTCCTTTTTGCGCGCCCGCCCCGAAGGGTTAAATGCGCGAGGGAGTTTTTCCAATTTAAGTGACAATATTTAAAATGGGATTATTTATTTAATTCAGAGTCGCCACTTGGGAAAGGTTTGGTTTTTGGTGTCCCAAGTCACCGGTTTATCTTGAATCCCAAATCGAGGAAATTTTCGACTTTTCCAAATGAAGTCTGCGAACCAGAAATTCTAAGTAAGGAATTCTGTTGACCCGAGGGAAGGTGTTAGGCACCCTCGAATCCCGTGGTTCTAGCACGGTCGCTTAAATTGTTATAGTGGCTAAATATTTGATTTAAATACAATGTTATGACTTACATGCTTTTATTAAGTTTAAACCGCTTTTATCATTATCACTTATTTTTTATAGAATTGCAACGTCGTGAAAATGCATCTCGAACCACGTCACAATCAATGCGCCCGTGATCGTCAACACATTTTGACTTCGTTGAGATTTGGATTTGGGTCACATCAATGTGCACCCGAATTTAAGAATATGATTTAATTAAACCGCGCCTAAAGAGCCTAACGCGTTATTATTTTTTGAGAAGGCCATGAGATTCACTAAACGGCCTAGCCTGAATTCTAAATATTTATTATGATTATTTATCGAGGGCCCCGCAATTTTGCATTTTTATTTGGCGAGGCTCGTCTCTATTTTAGAAAGGATATCCTAAAGTGGCTACATTTCTAATACATTTGTCCCTAAAACTAGAAGAAGAGGTACATGCTAATTTAATTATATGCTTTGGCCTGATCCGGATCCTTACTTGATTATCTGATTTTATGAGGCGTGAGTTATTTTATGCCTTATTTCATGGATGAGCATGTTATTAAATTGTCAGGGGAAATTATTATACAAGATTAATAGAACTGTTAAAAAGCTTATAATAAATGTTCTTCAGATCCGAGTTTGAAACTCGCTTATTTGAGCCAAATCAGTGGAATTACTTATCGGAAACTATTACTAATAGAGTTTGAATAGGATCCTGTGAACTATCTACAAAGATTCAGTAAAAACTAAATATCATATCTAGCAAGCCTAAGGCATTCTTTTTTTATACATGTAGAATATTAGTTGAAAAGTTATCTAATTACCTGTGTGTTAAAACACGCATGCATTCCTCATTAGACAAACCATTAAGCAAACGAAATCACAATTTAGGATGGACTAAGCTGCGATTAAGTACAAGGCTACCTGACGTGTTCTTTTATTGAATTACAAACTAAAAAATTACACAGATCTTAATAACATTCGTAAAAACTGTAACTACAGCAAACGAATGATTAAACTCCTACATATCTTTGATTTCATGCTTTCATCGTTACATCAAATGCAAAGTCTTAGTATGTACCTGGATGTTGGATACAACAGAAGAAGCAAGGGGTCAGTAGGGCAATAGAAGTAACACTAGACAGCAGCAGTAACAGCAGGTGCAAATAGGACAGCTCCCAGTGCAAGATACAGTTAGAACCGATAAAAATGGCAGAAAGGCAGCAGCAGACAATGCAGTAGGAAATAGAAATCCAGACCATCCAATTCCAAGGGAATCGACCAAGGCAAACCAAACTAACACACTTTAACTGATACTTGAAAGAAAAGAAAACTGGCTGAATAGGTTGAGCAGGCTAAAAGTTGAACAAAAGCAGGCAGAAACCAGTTTCTGATTTCTGTATCTTTATCCCTCTTACTATCTATTTCTTTTCAAAATCCAATGTCCAATTTCAGCCTTGAAAATTATTTTTTGGCTATCCAAAAGAATTCTCTTCCAGTTTTTCTGTTTTTCAGAACTCAACTCTCCTCAAAATGTTCCCTCTCAATTCACTCTGTTCTTATTAATGTCTGTCTGTGTGTGTGTGTGTGTATATCTCTCAATGTGTATCACCCTCCCTTTTCAAGAAAGTTCCCTCTATCTTTTCCTTAACACTCTCCTCCCCTCTCCTTTGTGTTAACAATTTCCCTGTGTGTCTGTATCTCTATCTCATCCCCCTCCTGTTTTTCTCTATCTTTTCTCTCTTTTCTCTATGTATGCTCTGTATCCCCTCCTTCTGTATTTCAGCTCTCTTCTTTTATAAGCCTAAACCTTAGCCCTTTAACAGCCTGTTAGACCAAAAGAAACCCCCTCCCATGTGCTCTGTTTTCTTTTTCCACTTAATTATTTAGAAATAAAACCCTCCCATGACATTCCCTGACAGTCCTCTTTCCCATTTTATTTACTAAAAGCAAACATGGGCAGCAGGAATATAATCTGACAAGCATGCTGTCAAACTATTTTAATTCGAAAAGGGCCTTTATGCACATGTTGTGCACAAGTGCACATGCCATCAATTCAGATTGCA
The DNA here is from genome assembly GCF_000715075.1 of Nicotiana tabacum. Classification (NCBI taxonomy): domain Eukaryota; kingdom Viridiplantae; phylum Streptophyta; class Magnoliopsida; order Solanales; family Solanaceae; genus Nicotiana; species Nicotiana tabacum. Next base: position 120,516,868 of record NC_134095.1, read on the forward strand.
ATTACAGACCAAACCTTAGGTTTCTGAAGTCACATTAACAACTATAAGTAACTGAACTTAGTTCTTAATTGATTCAGGCAATGTTTAAAAGAAGCAAATCGATTTATTTTTGTTCAGACAGTTGAAACTAATTGACGACACATGTCGACTCGGCTATACTAGTTATAACACATACAATCGTAACCAAAAATCAGACATTTAACTGTATCGACACACGATTTGAATTATACTGACTAAGCAAAGTGGTACTCGAGGAGCCAATTGATCAGTCAACATTTGAAGCTCAATTATTCGCACAACACATACATACGCATTATCAGAATAGGAGAGGGATTCAGATAAACACAGAGGTTCAGGTAAAGTGGACAAACAAAAGTTGATAAAATTCAAAGACACAAATTAAAACAAACATGAACAGACTTTTAGTCAATCACATGGACTAAATAGAAATAAGAAAAGAAAAAAGCAAGACTCACCTCAAATCTCGAAAAATCAAAACCTTAACTCGGACTCGGACAGACCTTTCTTAAGGCTGAACGGACTTTAATCGAAGTGTTTCTCAGATGAGAAACACTTCGATTAAGGTCCATTAGACCTTAATTTCTTTGGCTCGAACGGACATGGACCAGTGATGAGGAAACCTAAGGTTCCAAAAATCAGATCTGGGATTCATGCTTCCCTGATCGGATTCGGACCAAACCAAGCATGGTTTGGTCTCGAGAGGGGTCTGGGGAGTGTCTGGTGTGAAGCTGGGGTTAAACGGTGTAGATCGAGTTTTGACTCGAATCTTCAAATGAAGATTCGAGAAGGTAGGATGGTATTCGAGTTAAGTAGTTAACAGATCCATGTTTAGGATGGCAAGGGGATTCTAGGGTGTTAAGGTGAAGGTCACCGGCGTTCATGCCGTCGGGTTTCTGGTGAAGGGAGATGGGGGCGGCTAGGGTTTGAGGGGAAGGGTCTATGGAGACGAAGGCTGGGGTATTGGATAGGGGGGCAGGGTATGTTAAGGGGCTTATATATGGAATGGGTGGGTCGATCTCAACCGTTGGATGAGGCACGATGAAGGGCCAGGATCCTTCAGCTCGAAGGAAATGGTGTCGTTTCATCTTTTAGAGGGTTTGGGTCGGTCCGGGTGGAAACGGGTCGGGGTCATTAGTGGGTTATGGGGAGGTGATCTTGGCCGTTGATCATTCGGAGATCAACGGCTCAGATCAGACTCAACCATTACGACGTCGTTTGGACGTCCTTGGTGTCAGCTTGGACTGGACTGGGCAGGCCTGGTTTTGGGCTGAGTTTATTTGGGCCAATTTATTTAAAATTGGCCCAAGTCCGGAAGAAGAAGAAGAGATTTTTTTTTTTATTATTTCCTTTTCTTCTTTATTTTAAAAAACAAAACTAAGTAAAATCAAATTAAAATTAAATAAACACTTAATACAATTATTTGCACACACATTAAAATAATTCAAAACAGGTAAAATCAAACAAAACAAAATTACGGACAAAGATGCCTATTTATGATTTTCCATTTAACAACCGGATTACGGTTCGAATTATGCATGACACACACATTTTTTGTATTTTGCTTTAAATAAAAAAAAGAAAAAATAAAAATGGGCAAAAGTCATAAATAAATAACAAAGTGTCATATAGAAATCAAAAAATTGTACAGCAGGACCAAGTGTTATTATTTTTTTATTTCTTTTGGAGCGATTGTCGCGCGAAACATAAATCACGTGCTCACAGCTGCCCCTCTTTGTTCGGAAACACGAAGAGTTTTCGTGCAAAGATAAAGTGAGCGTGTATGAGCGATTTTTGCCTATGGACTACTCCGTATGAAGCATGTTTTTGAAAGATCTGACTGAATTTTGCTTCAAAGATTTCCTACATATCCTGGGCTAAACAGGAATCAGGTCAATGTAGTTCGGGAAGTTTTGGTAGCTGGGACTACCATGGGATTGCAATGCTTGTTGCTACTGCTGTTGCTGTTGTCACTGCTGCGTCACTGACCGCCTTATTACAACCAAACGAAAATTGGAAACTGAACTAACTACTTATATGCATGTCAACTGCTAGTTACAAGATTCCTATCTATGATTCTTTTATGACTTGATCTTGGGTCTTAGCTGATTCTGCTTGTAGACTCCGATCTGAATCTTGATGCTTGCGAGTTGCGGCGACTTGTTTAATCTCTGGGATACTGAGTGAGACACGATTGGCAGGGTTCAGGACCTTAATCAAATGTTGGAGTCAATCTGCCTTCCATTTACTCTGATATCTCGGGACATCTTCTTTTTTTTCTTTTTCTTCTTTGATTCCGAGCTGGGACTCATCTCGTGGGTCATTTCGATCCATGTGGCTCGAGGTTAGACCTGCGGGAGAAAACAAACGAACGAAATTTTCTGCCCCAGTTTCACTAGGAAAATTTCGTTAATTATTCGCTAGGAAGTTCACAAAATTGATGAAGGAAGATAAAAATGCTTAGTTCAGGACTGGAGCCCTAATACCGACTAGCTGGGGAAAGGTTCAGTTTAGGGTTTAAAACCCTAATGCCGAACAAAGAAAAAATTCAATTTAGGGTTTAAAACCCTAATGCTGACTAAAGGAAAATTTCAGTTTAGGGTTTAAAACCCTAATGCTGACTAAAGGAAAAATTCAGTTTAGGGTTTAAAACCCTAATGCTAACTAAAGGAAAAATTCAGTTTAGGGTTTTAAAACCCTAATGCTGATTAAAGGAAAAATTCAGTTTAGGGTTTTAAAACCCTAATGCTGACTGAAAGGAAAAACTCAGTTTAGGGTTTAAAACCCTAATGCTGACTGGAAGGAAAAGCTCAGTTTAGGGTTTAAAACTCTAATGCTGGCTGAATGGAAAAAGTTCAGTTTAGGGTTTAAAACCCTAAGGCTGATTAAAGGAAAAAGTTCAGTTCAGGGTTTAAAACCCTAATGCTGACTAAAGGAAAGAGTTCAGTTTAGGGTTTAAAACCCTAATGCTGACTAAAGGAAAAATTCAGTTTAGGGTTTAAAACCCTAATGCTGATTGCATGGAAAAGCTCAGTTTAGGGTTTAAAACCCTAATGCTGGCTGAATGGGAAAAAGTTCAGTTTAGGGTTTAAAACCCTAATGCTGACTAAAGGAAAAATTCAGTTTAGGGTTTAAAACCCTAATGCTGATTGCATGGAAAAGCTCAGTTTAGGGTTTAAAACCCTAATGCTGGCTGAATGGGAAAAAGTTCAGTTTAGGGTTTAAAACCCTAATGCTGACTAAAGGAAAAATTCAGTTTAGGGTTTAAAACCCTAATGCTGATTGCATGGAAAAGCTCAGTTTAGGGTTTAAAACCCTAATGCTGGCTGAATGGGAAAAAGTTCAGTTTAGGGTTTAAAACCCTAATGCTGACTAAAGGAAAAATTCAGTTTAGGGTTTAAAACCCTAATGCTAATTGCATGGAAAAGCTCAGTTTAGGGTTTAAAACCCTAATGCTGGCTGAATGGGAAAAAATTCAGTTTAGGGTTTAAAACCCTAATGCTGACTAAAGGAAAAATTCAGTTTAGGGTTTAAAACCCTAATGCTGATTGCATGGAAAAGCTCAGTTTAGGGTTTAAAACCCTAATGCTGGCTGAATGGGAAAAAGTTCAGTTTAGGGTTTAAAACCCTAATGCTGACTAAAGGAAAAATTCAGTTTAGGGTTTAAAACCCTAATGCTGATTGCATGGAAAAGCTCAGTTTAGGGTTTAAAACCCTAATGCTGGCTGAATGGGAAAAAGTTCAGTTTAGGGTTTAAAACCCTAATGCTGACTAAAGGAAGAATTCAGTTTGGGGTTTAAAACCCTAATGCTGATTGCATGAAAAAGCTCAGTTTAGGGTTTAAACCCTAATGCTGGCTGAAAGGAAAAAGGTTCAGTTTAGGGTTTAAAACCTTAACGCTGATTAAAGGAAAAGGGCCAGTTTAGGGTTTAAAACCCTAATGCTGACTGCATGGAAAAGCTCAGTTTAGGGTTTAAAACCCTAATGCTGGCTGAGAAAAAAAAGTTCAGTTTAGGGTTTAAAACCCTAATGCTGACTGGCTGGGGACAAAGTTCGAGAATACTAAACAATCTCTTTTTTTGAATTTTCTTGTTTTAGTAGAAGATAAAAGGGATTTTCGTGGAAACTTACCTTTCGAGTGAATTCATCATTGCCAAAGTATTTCTTGTACCCGTGTACCTTCTTCTTTGGGTGACACTTGCTTCTTGCACGGTTGTCTTGGATTATACCTGTTTCAACTTTTCAGACAAAGAACAATTTTTAGTTCGGAAATGGAGGTCGGTTTGGTGACCTTGATCGTTCCCAGTTGCTTTGTTGCGTCCTCATTCCTGTTGCGAAATCCTGCCCTTGATTTGATTCAAATGGCGAAACTCTTTTGACTGCTCAGGCTTTGTATGTCCAGATTCTGTGATGATTTGCCTCGTAAGGCTCTTTTTTTTTTTTGTGTGTCCCATCTTGCTTGGAGATTCTCAACGGGGATTTTATTGGGGATACTCTGTGGGGATTTGTACAAAAGGAAGCTCTGTGGGGGAATATTTACAAAGTGGATTCTTTGTGTGGATTTTTGTACAACGGGGCATGCTGGGGATTTGTTTCAAAGCGGGCTTTCTAGGATTTGTTGGGGTAAGCTTGTTGGGGAATTTTTACAAAGGGACTCGCTAGGGATGTGCTGGGGAAATTCCAACGGGGAATTTTTTTTTTTTTTTTATATATATTGGGGAGACTTTGTGGGGGATTGTACAAAGGGAGACTCTGTGGGGATTCGTCCGAAGGCGGACTTGCTAGGGGAAATTTCTCTTTTTCCTCTTTACTTTGAACGCCATCAAACATCATGATTCATCAGGCTTGGACAAACGTACCAACGAAACGAGGCGTTTTCCTTCATGAAACGGAATTCCGTGCAACCAAACCTGCCACCTGCCCTTTCCGGTGTATCCTGAACTTGGGGTTAAAACATAAAAGGGATTCGAAGAGAAACAAAGAAAGGAGAAAACAAATTTCAGGAAGGGAGTGTCCCTTTTGGGACGAGAAAGACTTATCTGAGGAAGATAATGCTGGCTTTAAATGACATGACATGCTCTTTGGACTGGACGCCTGACCTTCCATGAACTTGCGTTTCCCTGAACCAGAAAGGATCTGTGATTTCAAACCGGTGGATCTTTGCCGAGACCTCCTTGGGGTGGAGTCATTCTTTTTCGGCCAACAGCGCCCTTTGCGGGTTTTCGCTAGCTGACCTCTCTCATTTCTCTTCCTGTTATCGCTTGATAGCACTCTTTGCGAGTTTTTACAAAACAAGCTCTCTCATTTTGGTTTCTCTTCTCCCGTCGCCTCATGGTGCCCGAAGGTTTTCACCGACGAGACTCTCTCATTTTATCTCTCTCAATTCAGAGTGTGCCGGTCTCCATTTGTGACGTTTATTGGTTCCTCACCATCTTTGGTAGTTGATTTGAAGGCTTGTGCTTGGTAAGGAGAAGTAGATAATACTAACTTCTAAACTGCTCGACGTGCCCCGGTTTCAATTTCAGGGTAAATGGGATTTTATTGTTGGTGTGACTGAACCTCAGGGAGAGGCTGCCTACGTATCCTTTCGGAATCAAGTCAGACGTAGTTCAGGCCTCAATCAATGTTTTTTTTTTGTTGTTTTGTTTTTTTTTTTTTGTAAGCGGCTCAAAGGTTTGTAGAGAGAATTGGGTAGTGTTTGGGGAGTAGTGGGGAATAAAACCTTCATCATTTTAAATGCGTCAAGACTAACTGGAGTATAATTCAGACGTAGTATCTCTTGACTGCATCCGCATTTACTGCTGTGTCGGGGTCATTTCCTTCGATATCACCTAAATACAATGCTCCTCTCGGCAATATCTTCCTTATGATGTATGGGCCTTTCCAATTTGGAGCAAACTTCCCTTTTGCTTCCTCATGATGCGGCAGAATACGCCTCAGTACCAACTGACCTACTTCGAAATTCCTGGGTCGGACTTTTTTGTTGTAAGCACGGGCCATCCTTCGTTGGTACAACTGTCCGTGACAAACAGCGGCCATTCGCTTTTCATCAATCCAAGTCAATTGCTCTAAACGAGTCTTGACCCACTCGCTGTCTTCGATTTCCGCTTCAACAATGATTCGAAGCGAAGGAATTTCCACCTCTGCTGGTATTACAGCCTCGGTCCCATAAACCAAAAGATAAGGAGTCGCTCCTACTGATGTGCGTACCGTAGTGCGATACCCCAACAATGCAAAAGGTAACTGCTCATGCCACTGTCGGGAACATTGGATCGTTTTCCTCAAAATCTTCTTGATGTTTTTGTTTGCCGCTTCCACAGCGCCATTGGCTTTCGGCCGATAAGGAGTAGAATTCCTATGCGTTATCTTGAACTGCTCGCATACATCTCCCATCAAGTGACTGTTCAAGTTTGCTGCATTATCTGTAATGATAGTCGCAGGAATACCGAAACGGCAGATAAGATTTGAGTGTACAAAATCCACTACAGCTTTTTTAGTGACCGACTTGAGAGTGACAGCTTCTACCCATTTTGTGAAGTAATCGATGGCGACCAGTATAAACCTGTGTCCATTCGAAGCCTTCGGTTCGATTGGTCCAATGACGTCCATGCCCCAGGCGACAAATGGCCAAGGTGCAGACATGGGATGCAGCTCCGTGGGAGGTGCATGAATCAAATCACCGTGCACCTGACATTGATGACACTTCCGAACGAAGCTAAAGCAATCCTTTTCCATGGTCATCCAGTAATAACCTGCTCGAAGGATTTTCTTTGCTAAGACATACCCGATCATGTGAGGTCCACACACACCTTCGTGTACTTCGTGCATGATCTTTCTTGCCTCCTCGATATCGACACATCTTAGAAGATTGAGGTCCGGGGTCCTCTTATACAACAATTCACCGCTCAGAAAGAAACCACTTGCATGTCGCCTAATGGTCCTCTTTTGATCTCCAGTAGCGTGCTCAGGGTATTCTTGTGTCTTCAAGAACCTCTTGACGTCATAGTACCAAGGCTGCGTATTTGATCCCGCCTCGATTACATTGCAGTAACCGTGTCCTTCCTTGATTTGGATTTCCAAAGGATCGACGTGGGCATTGCCCGGGTAGGGTAGCATTGAAGCCAAAGTAGCGAGTGCATCTGCCAGTTCATTGTGACACCTCGGGATATACCTGAACTCTATTGATGTAAAGCGCTTGCTGAGGTCCTCCACATGCTGTCGGTAAGGGATAAGTTTGACATCCCGAGTTTCCCATTCGCCTTGAGCTTGCCAGATAATCAGGTCAGAATCTCCCATAATCAGTAAGTCTTCGACATCCTGATCGATTTCCATATGCATGCCCATGATGCAGGCTTCATACTCAGCTGTATTATTTGTGCAAAAGAAACGAAGTCTAGCTGTGGCGGGATAATGCTGACCAGAAGGCGAGATCAAAATTGCTCCAATCCCTACACCCTTGGCGTTCACGGCTCCGTCAAAGAACATCTTCCAAACATGAGCTTCCTCCGAGACCACTTCTACGGTGTTTACTTCTTCATCTGGAAAGTAGGTATCCAATGGCTGGTATTCCTCATCGACCGGATTTTCGGCCAAATGATCTGCTAACGCCTGGGCTTTCATTGCCGTGCGAGTGACATAAACTATGTCGAATTCCGTAAGCAAGATTTGCCATTTAGCCAGTCTCTCAGTAGGCATTGGTTTCTGAAATATATACTTCAAAGGATCCAACCTGCTTATGAGGAGCGTAGTGTGGGCTTGGAGATAATGTCTCAACTTTTGAGCAACCCATGTGAGAGCGCAGCATGTCCTTTCCAGCAGAGTGTATTTGGCCTCGTAGCCGGTGAATTTCTTGCTCAAGTAGTAGATTGCTTGCTCCTTTTTCCCGGTTATGTCGTGTTGCCCGAGGACGCAACCGAAAGAGTTCTCCAAGACTGTTAGATACAAGAAAAGTGGCCTCCCTGGTTCTGGAGGGACCAAGACCGGGGGATTCGAAAGGTATTCTTTGACTTTATCAAAGGCTTCTTGACACTCAGTTGTCCATTTAATCGCCGCATCTTTCCTTAACAGCTTGAATATGGGCTCACACGTGCTTGTCAGCTGGGCAATAAACCGACTGATGTAGTTCAACCTGCCCAAAAGACTCATCACGTCTTTCTTTGTTCTTGGGGAGGCAGATCTCTAATGGATTTTATCTTAGTTGGATCTAGCTCGATACCTCTCCTGCTTACGATGAAGCCCAAAAGTTTGCCCGACGGAACTCCGAAAGCACATTTGGCTGGGTTTAGCTTCAAGTCATACTTCCTTAGCCTCTCGAAGAATTTCCTCAAGTCTTGGATGTGATTATCCTGCGTCCTGGACTTGACTATCACGTCATCCACGTACACCTCTATTTCCTGATGCATCATGTCATGAAAAATGGCAGTCATGTCCCTCATGTAAGTAGCCCCTGCATTCTTCAAACCGAATGGCATAACCCGATAACAGTAGGTGCCCCAAGGCGTGGTGAAGGCAATTTTCTCGGCATCCTCTTCATCCATCAGTACCTGATGATACCCAGCGTAACAATCTACGAAAGACTATATCTCGTGTTTGGCGCAATTATCAACGAGGATGTGGATGTTGGGTAGTGGGAAATTATCTTTAGGACTTGCTCTATTCAGGTCTCGGTAATCTACACATACTCGAGTTTTACCGTCCTTTTTTGGTACTGGAACCACATTTGCCAACCAGGTTGTATACTGGACTACCCGAATCACTCCCGTTTTCAGTTGTTTGGTGATCTCTTCCTTGATCTTGTCACTGACCTCAGTTTTGAACTTTCGTTGCTTTTGTTGAACTGGAGGACAGTCAGGATGAATCGGCAATTTATGAACCACTAGATCAACACCTAGCCCCGGCATGTCATCATATGACCAAGCAAACACGTCTTTAAATTCAAAAAGAAGTTGAATTATCGCCTCTCGCATTTTCTTGTCCGTGTGAATGCTTATCTTGGTCTCCCGGATTTCTTCCGGGGTTCCTAAATTTACCGGTTCAGTGTCATTCAGATTTGGCTTAGGTTTATTCTCGAAATATTCCAACTCTCGGTTTATCTCCCTAAAAGCCTCTTCCGCATCATATTCTGGTTCTGGGTTCATTAATTTGCAGTTAAATAACTCATTGTGATCTGGGCGTGAAGTCCGCAAGCATGTCATATTTAAAGCCGCATTATTATGACTGAAAAGAAAGATAAAAAGGAAAAATAATAAAAATCAGAACAAAAGAAATATTTTCTTTGGAAAGTTGGAAGACAACAATGTTTACAACTTAGGAATTCAAAGAAATAATTGAAAAGGAGAAAACGTTCAAATTATGTCCTGGAGATAACTTGTGACACAGGAAAGGTGGCAGGACAGGTCTACCCGGACTTCTGTCTAGTCGGGAATGGCGTGGCCTCCCAGTTTTGAAGTTGGGCGTTCGGCCCCATGTACAGCATTACAGCAGTGCTTGTGCCTTCACCTGGTTGAACCATGTGGACCTCGTAGAGCATTCCCCTCATCGCCCCACATATCTCCACGATTTCCTCAGTTGTGAAGACCTCATCATCTTCTTCAACGTACCTTGGCCTGATGAAAGTTGCATATAAATCTGGCAGTGGTCGAGGTAACTTCCAACCCTCATTTTTCCTTTTCTTTGCCCACTCTTCGTCTGTTGGAGTAGGCTTGAAACCTAGTCCAAAAGGTTTCTTGGTGACTGGCAAGGTAATGGGTTCTGTTATTCCCTGAAGGGTTCGTCCAAGCCCCTTCCCTGGCCTAAATCCATGCCGGATCATCTCTTTGGCCACCATAACCGAGGTGTTAGACAAGAAAGGCTGGGGGCAGGGTATTCCCTCTTCGTGCTGCTCTGCCAGTACAATCTCAAAAGCTTGATAGACCGTGTGTTCGCTCCCTTCTCTCGGTTCCAGATATGGAATGGATGGGTCCCGGTAAATAGCATGCTCATCTTCCCCATGGACCACGATTTCTCGGTCTTCGTACTCGAACTTCACCATCTGGTGAAGAGTGGAAGGCACGGCTCCTGCCGCATGGATCCAATGTCTGCCAAGGAGAAAATTGTAGGATGTATCCATGTCGAGTACCTAGAAGGTTACTTGAAATTCGACTGGTCCTATGACCAATAACAGGTATATTTCTCCCATGGTATCTCTCTTGATGCCGTCGAAAGCTCTTACACAGACATTGTTGGGTCGGATTCTTTCGGTCCCAATTTCCATTCTTTGCAGCGTGGAGAGCGGGCAAATGTCAACGCTTGAGCCTCCATCCAACATTACCCGCTTGACATAATAGTCTTCGCATTTAACTGTTAGATGCAAAGCCTTGTTGTGTGCCGCTCCTTCCGGGGGTAGATCGTTCTTACTGAAAGAGATTTGGTTGACGGCGAAGAATCTTTCTGTCATCCGCTCTAATTGCTCAACCGAGGTCTCAACTGGAACATATGCTTCATTCAGGGTCTTCAGTAAGATCTTTTGATGCTCGGCCGACCTCATCAATAATGATAGCATGGACACTTGCTCGGGGTACTTGCACAGTTGATCTATTACTTCGTAATCCGGCATTTTCATTTGTTGGAAGAACACTTCCGCCTCTTCAACACTTACGGGCTTCTTTGGCGGGAAGCGCCTTTGTGTGGCGTTGTTCAGTTCTTGGGTGTTTGAATACCTTCCAATGAAAGTATTTTCTGGAAGTTCTCCCATGACCTCTTTACCTTTGTACATTACCAAAGTCTTTTGATAATTCCACGGCACTGTGGACGGGTTGGTCATTGGCTTTTGTGGCACGCGTCCGATAACCACTGGCTCATTCGGCCGAGGTGGTTGAATCGTCCCCCGGACCACATAGGCCCCTTTTGGCACGTACATGGGTTTTGTCTTTTGGATTCCGAAGTTCTGCGTCTTCTCAGCTTGACCTCGTGGTATGTAAAGAACTTCATCCTTTACCGGTACCACTTTCTTCTCCACCTTCTTTTCAGGCACTTTCTTTATAGCTTTGGCCTCTCCCTCCTTTTCTGGTTTTTGGTCCGTTCGGGCCTCTTTCCCGTGTCGACAATGGCAATTATGGCTTTCAAAGCAGGGTCGAACTCTTTGTCTTCACAAATCATTCCGATCAGCGGCCCATTATTGTGAGCAGGTAATGGATTGTTAGTTACATTCGGGATCTCCTCGTCCCTTAGCACTATTTTCCCTTGCTCTATCAAGTTTTCGACCACTCTTTTCAACGACCAGCAGTCATTTGTGTCATGTCCCTAGGCTCCTGAATGATAGGCGCATCTGACTCCAGCTTTGTAAGAAGGTGACATCGGGTTTTGCCGTGTTTGAGGGATTGGTTGCAAGAAACCCAACTGGACCAGCTTTGGGAACAAAGTTGAGTATGGCTCACCGATGGGCGTGAAAGTCCGCCTTCGAGGTGGCTCCTGAGGGCGGAAGTTATTCTGCGGGGGTTGTGGGTTATAGTGGTTGCGGTAAGGAGGCTGATTTCTGGGAGGTGGAGCTGGGCCTCGGTTGGCTTGTTGCGGCGGATGGGTATAAGGTTGGGCATTCATGACCATATAGGGTTGATGAGCATATGCCAGATTTGAGTGGGGGTAGTAGTGTTGTGGGGTTCTTTCCGGGAAACGAGGTCTGGGATGATGATACTCCCTTGCTTCCGAGGCTGCCATAGTCGTTTCTTCCTTCTTCTTCCCCCTTGTCGTTCCTCCGGACCCACTTTGGACGGCCTGGGAGGTCGCCCTTATGGCTGCTTGACTCAGAATCCTACCTGTTTTCAAGCCATTTTCCACCATCTCTCCAATCTTGATCGCTTCCGCGAATGGCTTACCCATGGCTAACATCATGTTTTGGAAATAGTCAGACTCTTGAGCCTGGAGAAAGGTAGTGACCATTTCCACTTCATCCATGGGAGGATTCACCCTCGACGCCTGTTCACGCCACTTAATAGCATATTCTCTGAAGCTTTCCGAAAGTTTCTTCTTCAAATTCGACAGAGAGTTTCGGTCTGGCGCAATGTCGATGTTATACTGGAATTGTTTTACAAAATCTCTAGCGAGATCATCCCATATATGCCATCGGGACATTTCCCGATCCATATACCATTCCAAAGCTATCCCTACTAGACTTTCCCCAAAATACGCCATCAACAGTTCTTCTTTTCCGCCGGCTCCCCGTAATTGGTTGCAGTATTTCTTAAGATGTGCAATGGGGTCACCGTGCCTATCGTATTTCTCGAACTTTGGGGTCTTGAAACCCGTTGGCAGGTGCACGTGAGGGAACATGCATAGGTCGGCGTAAGAGACGCTCTTTTGTCCGCTCAATCCTTGCATATTCTTCAAACTTTGTTCAAGGCTTCTCATTCTCTTGGCAATCTCATTTTGTTCTGCAGTTCTGGGGTTCCGATCCTGCCCGGGTGCAAGTTCGCACTGAGGCGGTAGAGGATTAGTGCTGGTAGCGAACCTAGTTGGTTCCATTGAGAACGATGGTCCTTGGAATGTAAAAGAGGATGAGTCAAAGCTTGGCTTGTACGTGGCTGGCTGTGCCGTGATCGGGCAAGGCGATGCAGTAAAGATGTTCATGCTTGCATCAGTGGCCGACATTCGGGGATGAGGCTCAGAAGGCGATCCAGCAGAGAAGGCTGAGGTGGCTGGGTACCCGAATGGGGCAGCAGGATAATTTGTGGGAACATTAGAAGTCCCACTTGACCTGGAGAATAATTCAGGGAATCCGGGGACGACACTTGGCGGCTCTTTCCCATTATTCCAGTCGTCCAGCATTTCCAACATGCGGAGCCGTAGGATTCTATTTTCCTCCGCAGTTGCGGATTAAGGTGTGAGGACGGCTGAGATTGAGCTTTCCTCGGAAACAGGGATTGTTTGCGATGGAGTTTCTGAAGACATTTCCACACTTCCTTTTGACCTGGTGAAGTAAGTGTGAGTACTGCTTCTGGTCCTAACAACAGGTAGTTGAACTCTTCTCCTTGACCTCGTGAAATATGAGTGCGAGGCCAGACTTTCACCAAACCAACCGTCCTTTCAAAACCCTGGATATACTCAACGACAAACGCACGGTTAATTTGTAGCAAATAACAGATAGTTAATCTCACGTTGGGCATGATGCACCTATACAGTTAAGTGGATTACTATATGTTTGCTACGAGAGCATGCGTCATTCCGGCATTTTTCCTCTTATTAGTTTTTCCCCTTCTTTTCTTTCTCTTTTTCTTTTTCTTTTTTTTTTGTTTTTCTTTTATGTTTTTTTTTTAAGAAATGTGACCGGATCCGATGAGGATTGCCTACGTATCACGATGCCTACGTGAATCAAATCATTACGTAGTTCGAACAACACAAATGAGCGTAAAAAGAAGCAACCTCTTTATTGTTGAAATTGTCTATTACAAACTACATTTTGCAAAAGAAAAAGCAAGCTTTGAAAATAAACCTAGACTCAAAACAGACTAAAAATCACCCTGATGAAAAAAACAGGTAGAAGATGCTAAAATACAGGTTTGATTTATGAGTGCATTATGGTTTTGAAAATTGGTGTCCGCGGGGCATCGTTCGGCCTCGCCGCGGTCCTAGGCGTGATATCCCTCTCAAGTTGCTCCAGCTCATGCATAGTCTGCTTGACATAACCCATCACTGCCGAGAGGACGGTAACGCTGGACATGTTCTCACATCGTAGACATCGTCTGGTGATGGCATGGGCAATGGCCTTGATCCTATCTCTGGTTTGCTTCTTCTCTACGAGTAGGCGTTTTATCTGGTCGCTACATGTCTTGAATACTTGAGCAACCTGTATATGCTGATGCTTCAGTCGTCGTACTTCCAACTTCATCTGGGCTATTGAGTCGTACCAGTATCTGCTCTCAATTTGGAAACCCTTGGCTTGATTAGCTGCTTTGATCTCAAGTGCAGCCATCTCTCTCTTTATTTTAGCAACAGTTTTCTCGTGGTTGCCTTCCAATTGATTCAGGTATCGGCGATGCTCATCTGCTCTTGTATCCCACTGTGCCCTGAGCTCTGCCATGATGTTTTAAGATTTCTCCAAACCATCTTGCCATTCCCTGATTTCACTTTTTAACCTTTTTATCAGCTGCTTGTCTGATCGACGCCTTGGCTGTTTATCTGCGTCCAACCTTATCTGTTTGATCTAGGCTCTGAGCATTTCATTTTCCTGAATTAACCTGTTCCGCTCTCCCAGATCGGTAGCAATTTGCACGTTGTGCTCGTATTTCAAGCTTTCCACTTGTTGCTTCAACTTGCTGATTTCAGCGCAATAGCCTCTTTCCTTTGCTAACCAATCCCACTGCCTTTGTGATGATTCGGCGAAATTCCGGATGTGGGGTCTCTTAGCCGGCCTTTCATGCTTAAATTCCCTTCTATACCATGCAAGGTATCCTGGCGCCGTCTCCCCTTTGGCTCGATCCCGCACGCAAGTATTTGATTTCAAATATTGACACTCACTCCAGATTTGGCGAATCTTCGCTTCTGGGAATTGTCCGTTAGGACTTATCTCAACTGCTTGAGTGCTAAGATCTTCCTCATGAGGTACTGTCTGGCATCTTCCGAACTGTCTCAAAACTCGGCAGGGTGCGTAAGGTTGAATGCTATTAAGCCCCATCAGTAAGAAATGAGTTTTAACTGCAAACATATATAGGATCTCACCAACAGGCAACCATCCCAACATCCATTGTATTTGGCTGGCAGTAAGAGCTTGAAAGAACAAGGTCCATGCTAGGACTCCTTTGGGCAAACTGACCTCCTTGGTTCTCGTGTAAGATTCTTCTATGCAGGTCTTTTCCGGGGAACCATGGCTCAAAATCTCGGAATGATGGCAGAGGTGCTCGGTCATCCATATCTGTAGGAGCAAGTTACAACCTTCGAAGAAATTTCCCCCAGCTTTACAAGCTGTAAGAGCTCGAAAGATGTCAGATACCACCATTGGCGCGAGAGTACTGTCACTTTGCGTGAGTAAAGTGCTGACGACCTCGGATATCTTCAGATCAATGTTTCCGTCTTTCCTTGGAAATACCAGAAGGCCCAGGAACATCATCATGAAAGCTACCCGTCTGTGCTTGTCCCACTTCTGACGAACTCCTTTGCTGCACAGTTTGTTGATTGGATTATTGAATCCCCCCTCATGACCGTACCTATCATATATGAAGCATGGAGTACAAAATCCGGCTGCCAGATCCGGGTTGTGGACTGTTCTAGGTATCTTCAATGAATCTAGGAACCGATGTACCGTGACGACTCTTGGGGCGACCAAGTATTTTTCCTTCAAGGGAAGTTCAGTATTCCCGATGTATCCGGCCATTTCTTCCAAAGTCGGGGTGAGTTCAAAATCAGAGAAATGGAAAACATTGTGCGCCGAGTCCCAATAGGTAACCAAAGCTCTTATGATATCTCTCCGAGGCTGGATTTCCAACAAACCCACAAGACCTTTCAGATATTTCTTAACCTCGTTTTGTCCTTCAACACCTAGATCATTCCACCATAGTCGTAACTTGACAGGGATTTTGGTCATTATTGAGAAATGTTCATTTTGCATCGTGCTCATCCTGCACATTTATTAAGGTGATTTTAACAAAAAATGACTTGACTCAAAATATTTTACAGAGGGGATCAAGTTTTGAACACGGCCTTTAAACACTTCGGGGACGAAGATTTTAAGGCTATGTGGGTCAACTGGACAAAAATGCTAAACAAGACCCAAAGGTGGCTGTTTATGCAAAGTCAGCCTTCTGGCATCCCTTTTCGGAATCATTCGGCTATTTATGACAAAACAGCGTCACCTGACTTATTTATGACTCTTTTTTAAAGTTTGAAACGCATTTTTTTTATTCATTGATTTTGGCTATTTTAGCAAAATGGGGTTGAACCCGACGAGGGTTGCCTACGTATCTCACATCCGGTGAGAATCAAACCGGCGTAGTTCGGGCGATCGTGAATGGAGTAAGTAAACTAACTCTCTTTTTTGTTTTTTTGGAATTTTCAAAAGAAATGCTTTAAAAGAAGAAAGAAGATATTTTTTTTTATTTGATTTTTGTTTTATTTTTTAAAGAAAGACTTCTAAAAACATTATTTGCTTCTAAAATATGTGTTTTGGTTGATTTTTCATTTGTTTCACCTTTTTCTACGGAAGAAAGAATATATTTTTTTTTGTCATGATGTTGCCTCTTAAATTGTCAAAAGAGGGACTTTTAAGAAAAATGATTTGGAATTTCTGAGTTTCATTTATTTACAAAAGCACTTCTAAAGAAAAGTCCTAATATTTTGGAATTCAATTTTTCAACTATTTTTTTTTTGAACATTTTACAAAAGAGAGACTAAAAGCAAAGAGTATTTTTTTTTGGATTTTTATTGCTGATTTTTAATTCTTATTTCATTATTTCACATGAAAGACTTCAGAAAAAAGGAGACTATTTTTATTTGAGTTTAAAGAAAACTTCTATATTATTTTTTATTTCCTTTTTTTTGTATTTTCTAAAGAAACATTTATAAAGAAAGAACTAAAGAAAAAATATATTTTTTTGGATTTTTGTTTTAAAAAAAATTGGGGCCGGAACCGATGAGGTTTGCCTACGTATCTCACATCCGGTGAGAATCAGACCCGCGTAGTTCGGTACATCATGAATAGAGAAAATCAATTAAACCTAGAAAGCAAGAATATTTTTTTTTTATATTATTTTCTTTTGAAAAGAGATAAAGACTAAAGATTTTTTTTCTTTTTTTTTAAGGAAGTATTTGGACTATTAGTCTGAATTTATAAAGAGGTGCTATGAAAGAAACAACACATTATGAATTTTCAATTTTTTTTTTACTTTTAAATAAATACCCTTTTTGATTTTTAAAAGAAAAGAAAAAAAATTTATGTTTTTTTTTAGTAAATCAGACTAAAAGACAAATGTTGGTTTTATTCTGTTTTTTTTTTAGAAAAATTCCGGCGAGGTTGTGACACTACTTGGACATTGGTTTTATTTTCCCAAAGTAAGTAATTATCTCCCTATGCTGCTATTTTTCCTCTTTTTTTTAGAAACCGGTCAGCATGCGGAACCGAAGCAAATAAATGCGCAAAACAAATAGGATGCAGCAGGGTGGTCTTTTCATTTCAGGTTGCCTGTCCTAGACGGACCCAACCCCTGTGTTGAGCCCCCTAAGTCAAATGCAACATGATGCAAATAAACGTTCCTACTAGGGATCCGGCATGAAGTTTCGTTATACTAGGTTTATACCCTGGGTATTTTTTCTAGACTGTGTACCTGAGCGGACAACTCGAGTCGAGGAGGGGGCTACGTACCGGGGACCCGCGAGATCGTCCGGCATTGTAACTTGTCCGACCTCTTTCTTATTTCAGGTATCGATACTAACAGAATAGGGAGTCTCGACCAGCGAGCTTCTCCCCGGAGGTAAGAAGAGAAGGGTTTCGGCACAGTTTATATACAGTTTAGATAATATCAAAGCGGTAAAAGACAACATTTAGCACGTTATGCAAAAACATGTAATAAAGATCAGATAATAAAGCCAAATATAACAATTGTTCTAAGCTCGAATTCTTGAACCCTAAACCAGTGGTTCTGGGTTAATTTTCCCCAGCAGAGTCGCCAGAGCTGTCACACCTCCTTTTTGCGCGCCCGACCCCGAAGGGTTAAATGCGCGGGGAGGGGGGGTTTCCAATTTAAGTGACAATATTCGAAATGGGATTATTTATTTAATTCAGAGTCGCCACTTGGGAAAGGTTTGGCTTTTGGTGTCCCAAGTCACCGGTTTATCTTGAATCCCAAATCGAGGAAATTTTCGACTTTTCCAAATGAAGTCTGCGAACCAGAAATTCTAAGTAAGGAATTCTGTTGACCCGAGGGAAGGTGTTAGGCACCCTCGAATCCCGTGGTTCTAGAACGGTCGCTTAAATTGTTATAATGGCTAAATATCTGATTTAAATACATGTTATGACTTACGTGCTTTTATTAAGTTTAAACCGCTTTTATTATTATCATTTATTTTTATAGAATTGCAACGTCGTGAAAATGCATCTCGAACCACGTCACAATCAATGCGCCCGTGATCGTCAACACATTTTGACTTCGTTGAGATTTGGATTTGGGTCACATCAATGTGCACCCGAATTTAAGAATATGATTTAATTAAACCGCGCCTAAAGAGCCTAACGCGTTATTATTTTTTGAGAAGGCCATGAGATTCACTAAACGGCCTAGCCTGAATTCTAAATATTTATTATGATTATTTATCGAGGGCCCCGTAATTTTGCATTTTTATTTGGCGAGGCTCGTCTCTATTTTAGAAAGGATATCCTAAAGTGGCTACATTTCTAATACATTTGTCCCTAAAACTAGAAGAAGAGGTACATGCTAATTTAATTATATGCTTTGGCCTGATCCGGATCCTTACTTGATTATCTGATTTTATGAGGCGTGAGTTATTTTATGCCTTATTTCATGGATGAGCATGTTATTAAATTGTCAGGGGAAATTATTATACAAGATTAATAGAACTGTTAAAAAGCTTATAATAAATGTTCTTCAGATCCGAGTTTGAAACTCGCTTATTTGAACCAAATCAGTGGAATTACTTATCGGAAACTATTACTAATAGAGTTTGAACAGGATCCTGTGAAATATCTACAAAGATTCAGTAAAAACTAAATATCATATCTAGCAAGCCTAAGGCATTCTTTTTTATACATGCAGAATATTAGTTGAAAAGTTATCTAATTACCTGTGTGTTAAAACACTCATGCATTCCTCATTAGACAAACCATTAAGCAAACGAAATCACAATTTAGGATGGACTAAGCTGCGATTAAGTACAAGGCTACCTGACGTGTTCTTTTATTGAATTACAAACTAAAAAATTACACAGATCTTAATAACATTCGTAAAAAATGTAACTACAGCAAACGAATGATTAAACTCCTGCATATCTTTGATTTCATGCTTTCATCGTTACATCAAATGCAAAGTCTTAGTATGTACCTGGATGTTGGATACAACAGAAGAAGCAAGGGGTCAGTAGGGCAATAGAAGTAACACCAGACAGCAGCAGTAACAGCAGGTGCAAATAGGACAGCTCCCAGTGCAAGATACAGTTAGAACCGATAAAAATGGCAGAAAGGCAGCAGCAGACAATGCAGTAGGAAATAGAAATCCAGACCATCCAATTCCAAGGGAATCGACCAAGGCAAACCAAACTAACACACTTTAACTGATACTTGAAAGAAAAGAAAACTGGCTGAATAGGTTGAGCAGGCTAAAAGTTGAACAAAAGCAGGCAGAAACCAGTTTCTGATTTCTGTATCTTTATCCCTCTTACTATCTATTTCTTTTCAAAATCCAATGTCCAATTTCAGCCTTGAAAATTATTTTTTGGCTATCCAAAAGAATTCTCTTCCAGTTTTTCTGTTTTTCAGAACTCAACTCTCCTCAAAATGTTCCCTCTCAATTCACTCTGTTCTTATCAATGTCTGTTTGTGTGTGTGTGTGTGTATATCTCTCAATGTGTATCACCCTCCCTTTTCAAGAAAGTTCCCTCTATCTTTTCCTTAACACTCTCCTCCCCTCTCCTTTGTGTTAACAATTTCCCTGTGTGTTTGTATCTCTATCTCCTCCCCCTCCTGTTTTTCTCTATCTTTTCTCTCTTTTCTCTATGTATGCTCTGTATCCCCTCCTTCTGTATTTCAGCTCTCTTCTTTTATAAGCCTAAACCTTAGCCCTTTAACAGCCTGTTAGACCAAAAGAAACCCCCTCCCATGTGCTCTTCTTTCTTTTTCCACTTAATTATTTAGAAATAAAACCCTCCCATGACATTCCCTGACAGTCCTCTTTCCCATTTTATTTACTAAAAGCAAACATGGGCAGCAGGAATATAATCTGACAAGCATGCTGTCAAACTATTTTAATTCGAAAAGGGCCTTTATGCACATGTTGTGCACAAGTGCACATGCCATCAATTCAGATTGCAATTACAGACCAAACCTTAGGTTTCTGAAGTCACATTAACAACTATAAGTAACTGAACTTAGTTCTTAATTGATTCAGGCAATGTTTAAAAGAAGCAAATCGATTTATTTTTGTTCAGACAGTTGAAACTAATTGACGACACATGTCGACTCGACTATACTAGTTATAACACATACAATCGCAACCAAAAATCAGACATTTAACTGTATCGACACACGATTTGAATTATACTAACTAAGCAAAGTGGTACTCGAGGAGCCAATTGATTAGTCAACATTTGAAGCTCAATTATTCGCACAGCACATACATACGCATTATCAGAATAGGAGAGGGATTCAGACAAACACAGAGGTTCAGGTAAAGTGGACAAACAAAAGTTGATAAAATTCAAAGACACAAATTAAAACAAACATGAACAGACTTTTAGTCAATCACATGGACTAAACAGAAATAAGAAAAGAAAAAAGCAAGACTCACCTCAAATCTCGAAAAATCAAAACCTTAACTCGGACTCGGACAGACCTTTCTTAAGGCTGAACGGACTTTAATCGAAGTGTTTCTCAGATGAGAAACACTTCGATTAAGGTCCATTAGACCTTAATTTCTTTGGCTCGAACGGACATGGACCAGTGATGAGGAACCCTAAGGTTCCAAAAATCAGATCTGGGATTCATGCTTCCCTGATCGGATTCGGACCAAACCAAGCATGGTTTGGTCTCGAGGGGGTCTGGGGAGTGTCTGGTGTGAAGCTGGGGTTAAACGGTGTAGATCGAGTTTTGACTCGAATCTTCAAATGAAGATTCGAGAAGGTGGGATGGTGTTCGAGTTAAGTAGTTAACAGATCCATGTTTAGGATGTCAAGGGGATTCTAGGGTGTTAAGGTGAAGGTCACCGGCGTTCATACCGCCGGGTTTCTAGTGAAGGGAGATGGGGGCGGCTAGGGTTTGAGGGGAAGGGTCTGTGGAGACGAAGGCTGGGGTATTGGATAGGGGGCAGGGTATGTTAAGGGGCTTATATATGGAATGGGTGGGTCGATCTCAACCGTCGGATGAGGCACGATGAAGGGCCAGGATCCTTCAGCTCGAAGAAAACGGTGTCGTTTCATCTTTTAGAGGGTTTGGGTCGGTCCTGGTAGAAACGGGTCGGGGTCATTAGTGGGTTATGGGGAGGTGATCTTGGTCGTTGATCATTCGGAGATCAACGGCTCAGATCAGACTCAACCATTACGACGTCGTTTGGACGTCCTTGGTGTCAGCTTGGACTGGACTGGGCAGGCCTGGTTTTGGGCTGAGTTTGTTTGGGCCAATTTAAAATAAATTGGCCCAAGTCCGGAAGAAGAAGAGATTTTTTTTTTATTATTTCCTTTTCTTCTTTATTTTAAAAAACAAAACTAAGTAAAATCAAATTAAAATTAAATAAACACTTAATACAATTATTTGCACACACATTAAAATAATTCAAAACAGGTAAAATCAAACAAAATAAAATTACGGACAAAGATGCCTATTTATGATTTTCCATTTAACAACCGGATTACGGTTCGAATTATGCATGACACACACATTTTTTGTATTTTGCTTTAAATAAAAAAGAAAAAAGAAAAATGGGCAAAAGTCATAAATAAATAACAAAGTGTCATATAGAAATCAAAAAATTGTACAGCAGGACCAATTGTTATTATTTTTTTATTTCTTTTGGAGCGATTGTCGCGAGAAACAAAAATCACGTGCTCACAATAGTCCCAAAGTATATACACAACAGTCTCAAGAAAGAATCCTACAATCCTATTCAAGTTCGTATCAGGAAAACAGGAAATTTCTACTCTAAATATGTTGCACAAAATCCAAGTAAGCAGTTAAAGTACGTAAGTCAGTTAAGTCACATAAGCATGCTTTTCTAAGCTAAATAGGAGGCTTCATATACTAGTGTTGCTCAGTTAAAAGAAAACATAGATATTTACTTAATGAAAACGGGGGGTTTTCAACAATTAGCACATGTACACACTCGTTACCTCACGTACACAGCATTCATATAACAACACCACCAAAATCTTAAGGGGAGTTCCCCCACACAAGGTTAGGCAAGCCACTTACCTCGAACCAACTCAAAAATCAATCCGATATCATGCTCTTGCCATGAGTATCCAACTTCGAACTGCCAAAATCTAAACAAATCAATTTCATAATGTAAATATAACTACAAGTAACTGATTTAGCTAAAGAAATCGAAGCTAATACAAGAAAATAGAAAAATGCCCAAAAATTCTTCTTAGGCCCACATCTCGGAATCGGGTAAAAATCACAGATTATGAACACCCATTCACTCAAGCGTTCACTCGTACAAAAATCATCCCAATCCGACATCAAATTCCTATTAAAAACTTAGATTTTTCCATTGGGGGAACTTTTTCCCCCATTTTCAAACTTCTACCCTCAATTTCCTTAATTAGATGAGAAAAATAATAATAGATTAATGTATTAGAACCAAATTAGAGTTGGAATTCATTACCCAATAGTTCTCCTTCAAAATCTCTCAAGAAATCGCTTTCTACTAAGCTCTAAATCAATTTTTGAAGTTATGAAATCAAACCCTCGATTTCATTCTTTTCTGCCAAGCGATTTCCGCTTCTGCGAGGGGTCCACCGCACCTGCGGTCCCACTTTTTCGTCTCATACTCCACACCTACGGAATTTCATTAAAGGACCAGATTTCACACCTACGCTCCTTACCTCCCAGATGCGATTTCGCTTCTGTGGTCCTTAAGCCGTATCTGCGACCAATTGCCCTTATGCCTTAGACCACATATGCGGTTGCCAACCCGCTTTTACGGCGCTGCACCTGCGGTCCAAGCTCCGCAGGTGCGAAACCAACAGGTTCAGCAAGTTCAGAAAATTGCCTAAGTCCAAAATCACTTCCGTGAAGCATTCGAAACTCACCTGAGGCCACCGGGAGCTCAACCAAACATACCAACTAGTCCAAAAACATCATACGAACTCAGTCGGATCCTCAAATCACATCAAACAATGCTAAAACCATGAATCACCCTCCAACCAAGCCTAATGAACTTGAAATCTCAAGAATTCTACAACCGATGTCGAAATCAACCAAACCATGTCTGATTGACCCCAAATTTTGCACACAAGTCGCATTCAACACTATGGAACAATTCCAACTTTCAGAATCGGATTTCAACCCCGATATCAAAATTTCACTATTGGTCCGAAAACTCCAAAAATTCAACTTTCGGCATTTCAAGCCTAAATAAGCTACGGACCTCCAAAACACAATCCGGACATGACCCTAAGCCCGAAATCACCCAACGGAGCTAAAGGAATCGACAAAAGTCCATTCCGAAGTCGTCTTTACACTACTTTGACTACGGTCCAAATTCTAAAGCTTAAACCCTCATTTGAGGACTAAGTGTCCCAAAACAGTCCGAAACTCAAAGGAATCTTTCCGGCAAATCACAATAGTAGAACAAATATGGAAAAAGCAGTTAATAGGGGATCGGGGCTTTAATTCTCAAAATGACCGGCCGAGTTGTTACGCATGCAATTTAATATTTAATATGGTAAATATCAAGCAATAATTTAGTCACATAAACCAATTAAGCAAGTAACAATTATAGCATGGATTCAAGGCATAATATTTGTCACACCTCCTTTTTCCGCACCCGCGAGGGTGCAAGGGAGTTTTTCCAATTAAAGGACAATCGAGACGGGATTGGTTTATTTATTTCAGAGTCGCCACTTGGGAGATTTAGGGTGTCCCAAGTCACCAATTTTAATCCCGAATCGAGGAAAATAATGACTCCATATTACAGTCTGCGTACCAGAAATCCGGATAAGGAATTCTGTTAACCCAGGAGAAGGTGTTAGGCATTCCCGAGTTCCGTGGTTCTAGCACGGTCGCTCAACTGTTATATTCGGCTTGATTGTCTGATTTTATACAAATATGAACTTATGTGCAAATTTTATCTTTTAACCGCTTTATTATTATTGTTTTTAAAAGAAATACGAACATCGCTTAAAACACGTCTTTGGACTGCGTTACATGAAATGCACCCACAATCCGGAACACGTTTTATTTGATGTTTTGGGATTTGGATTCGAGTCGCATGAAATGCACACCCAGGCTTAAGAAAGTAAAATATTAAACACGCGCCTAAAGAGACTATCGCGTTATTATTTTGGGGAAGACCGTGAAATTCGCTAAACGGTCCTTCCGAATTCTAATTAAACCATACATTTTGTGAGGGCCCCGCAATCTATACGTTTTATTTGGCGAGGCTCGTCTCATTTTTATTTTTAAAGGATAAACCTACAATGACTATATTTTCTATTAAGTTCGTCTCTAAACTAAAAGAAAATCTCTTAATTATTTACATGCTGAAAAACGTAACTTATTAGTTATTAGTTTACGGCTAATGCGAATGGAAAATTGCGATCGAGTTTGTACAAAGAAAAACTGCTTTCATTTTATATTCTGTTATTCAATAATACTAGAACATGAGATTGACCATAATATCAAAACAGATTAATTATTCTCCGTAATTTAAACTAACATTATTAGATGAAGAAAGTATACATATGCAACCTCATTATTCATTAATCATTCAACTACATCTTTATACGAAGAAAGAAAAATTATATTCAACCACAAATCTAAACAGGAGGAATTCAACAGGAACAAAGCCTGATTAATATTTCATTTTTTGCTTCAAGCCGAGATTGTACAAATGTGTACCTGGAAACAGCAGTACAAGAACAAAAGAAGGAGAAGTCAGCAGCAGTAATAACACAGCAACAGCAGATTCAGCAACATCGCAAACCAGTACAGTAGGAATAGCAGAAAACCCAGGAGACTATAAACGACTCCAAGTATAGTGAAGAAGTAAAAGGCAGGAAGGTTCTGACTATTTCAGATCTTAAGCGAGGCAATGAAGCAGTAACTATTCTTTTTCAACTTCAAAACTCTCCAAAATGAATTCTGCCCCTGTATATTCAGTGTATACAGAATGTATATCGGGTGTATACTTCTCACTCCGCCCCCTCTTTTTTTCTTCTCTCTATCTAGTTTTTCCTCTCTTTTTTTCCACACTTCTTCCTAAATTTTCTCTTCTATTTATAGCAAAATTTTCGAAATTTTCAGATTTGTTTTTTATTATTTTATTATTTTTTTAATTAAAAGAAATCCCACTTACAAATTGCTTTTATTTTTTTAGAAAAAGAAATCCCACCTTTATTTACTTTTATTTTTAAAATTCCAACTTTAATTACTTTATCTTATTTAAAATCCCACTTTTTATTTTTTTAAAAGAGAATCTCACTTTATTTAACTTTTCTTTAAAAAATAAACCACTATCTTTTCTTTTTCTTTTAAAAATGCTACTTTCAATTACTTTAAATTTTTTAAATTTTCAGATATCTTTATATTTATTTTTTAATTCCAACCTTCTTTTACTTTTAAATTTTTTAAAACTTTTTACTTTTTTTTAAAAAATTTTCTACAATCTTTTAAATTTTTTTATTTTTTTATTTTTTATTTTTTTAAAATCATTTCCGAAATTACTATATATATATATATATTTTTTTAAAAAAAATAAAAATAATAAATAAAATAAAATATTTTCGGATTTTTTTTATATATATAAAAAAACAAAAAATAAAACTATTAATAGTGATAATTCACTTTTTTTTTTTTTGGTTTTGTTTTGTGGTGGACAAAAATGAAGAAGGGGTGTTGGGTTAATGGACTGGGTCGACCCAGTTCGAAATGGACTGGGTCGTAGGGAAGATTGGGCCATTTTTTGGGCCTATAGCTTGAAATTGAAGAAGAGGCCCAATTCCGACTTTCTTTATATTTTCACTCTCTTTTCTTCTTTTATTTTTCTAAAACTAAATTATAAAAATACTTAAACTATTATTAAGAACTAAATTAAGTTATAAAGGCGCAAATTAACTCCCAATAACAATTAACGCACAATTAAGTATTAATTAAGCATAAAATTGTATATTTGGACATTAAATGCTAAAAATGCAAACGATGCCTATTTTTGTAATTTTTAATTTTTGTAAAACAATTTTAATTACTAACAATTGTAGAATTAAATCCTACATGCACAATGCGACATATTTTTGTATTTTTTATTAATTTAGCGAATAAACACGCACAGACAAATACAAATAATTCTTCAAAATATCACAAAATTGTACACCAAAGAAAAATCATTTTATTTTTGAATTTTTTGGGAGTAATTCTCATATAGGGCAAAAATCACGTGCTTACAGCTGCCCCTCTTTGCCCGGAGACACGAAGGGTTTTCGTGCAAAGATAAAGCGAGCGATTTTTGCCCATCCGAGTACTCCGTTGAAGCATTTTTTGAAAAAGATTTGACCGAACCTTTGCTTCAAAGGTTTCCTACATATCCTGGGCTAAACAGGAATCAGGTCAATGTAGTTCGAGAAATTTTGGTAGCTGGGACTACCGTTGGACTGCAATGTTACTGTTGTTGCATGTTATTACTACTGCTTACCGATCTCCTTGTTACACCGTGCTTAAAAAAAAACAAGAAGCTAGGCTAGAGTACAATTTGTTTTTGTTGTCTTGCTTCCTTGTCTGCTTGCATTTCTTTCGATGCTTTACTTCTTTTGACACATGTACTTGAGTTTGTACTGTGACCTCTTGTTGCAACCTTCTGTTTCCCGGTGCCGGGGAATTTTATTGTTTCCTGCTGGGGATTCCTATTGTAACCCTCTGTTTTATTGTCCTCTGACTTGATTTTGAAATGTATGCCTCTGTTATCTGGGCGGGCTCCCAATTTTAATACTTGAAAATTAAAGACTTGAAATGTATGCCTCTGTTATCTGGGCGGGCTCCCAAGTTCAATGCTTGAAAATTAAAGACTGAAATGTATGCCTCTGTTCTATGGGCGGGCTCCCAACTTCAACAACAACTTTAAAAATGAATGTCATTCCTCTCTTCAACCAATACATCGTCATTCTGTTCTTCAGAGGGGGCTCCTGATTTCAACAACTTTAAAAAATAAAATCCTATTCGAGGGCGGATGAACCCGAAATATCCTATTCGAGGGCGGATGAACCCAAATATCCTGTTCGAGGGCGGATGAACCCAAAATATCCTGTTCGAGGGCGGATGAACCCAAATATCCTATTCGAGGGCGGATGAACCCAAATATCCTATTCGAGGGCGGATGAACCCAAATATCCTATTCGAGGGCGGATGAACCCAAATATCCTATTCGAGGGCGGATGAACCCAAAATATCCTATTCGAGGGCGGATGAACCCAAAATATCCTATTCGAGGGCGGATGAACCCAAAATATCCTATTCGAGGGCGGATGAACCCAAATATCCTATTCGAGGGCGGATGAACCCAAATATCCTATTCGAGGGCGGATGAACCCAAATATCCTATTCGATGGCGGATGAACCCAAAATATCCTATTCGAGGGCGGATGAACCCAAAATATCCTATTCGAGGGCGGATGAACCCAAAATATCCTATTCGAGGGCGGATGAACCCAAATATCCTATTCGAGGGCGGATGAACCCAAATATCCTATTCGAGGGCGGATGAACCCAAAATATCCTATTCGAGGGCGGATGAACCCAAAATATCCTATTCGAGGGCGGATGAACCCAGAATATCCTATTCGAGGGCGGATGAACCCAAAATATCCTATTCGAGGGCGGATGAACCCAAAATATCCTATTCGAGGGCGGATGAACCCAAATATCCTATTCGAGGGCGGATGAACCCAATATATTCTATTCGAGGGCGGATGAACCCAGAATATCCTATTCGAGGGCGGATGAACCCAGAATATCCTATTCGAGGGCGGATGAACCCAGAATATCCTATTCGAGGGCGGATGAACCTAAAATATCCTATTCGAGGGCGGATGATCCCAAAATATCCTATTCGAGGGTGGATGAACCCAAATATCCTATTCGAGGGCGGATGATCCCATTTTCAACATCTTGGAATTGTCTTACCTCCGACTGTTTTTCTCCAAATCTTGTTGTCTTGCTATCTCTTAAAACTTGAATTGATTTCCTTGTTCTTCTGAGAAAATTTTCGACCATGGCAGAAAATCTTCTGCCCCAGTTTTGATGCTTTTCCTTGTTCTCCAGGTGGACGCCTGACTTCTGATATTTCAACTGTTCTTCCTTGTTCTCCACGTGGACGCCTGACTGTTAATTCAATTCTTCATCCTTGTTCTCCAGATGATTGCTATTTCTTTTCTTCATCCTTGTTCTCCAGGTGGACGCCTGATTGTTGTTTCTTTCATTGCTCTTCCTTGTTCTCCAGGTGGACGCCTGATTTCTGATATTTCATTGCTCTTCCTTGTTCTCCAGGTGGATGCCTGATTACTAATACTTCAACTACTCATCCTTGTTCTCCAGGTGGATGCCTGATTGCTGTTTCTTTCATTGCTTTTCCTTGTTCTCCAGGTGGACGCCTGATTTCTGATATTTCATTGCTCTTCCTTGTTCTCCAGGTGGATGCCTGATTACTAATACTTCAACTACTCATCCTTGTTCTCCAGGTGGATGCCTGATTGCTGTTTCTTTCATTGCTTTTCCTTGTTCTCCAGGTGGACGCCTGATTTCTGATATTTCATTGCTCTTCCTTGTTCTCCAGGTGGATGCCTGATTACTAATACTTCAACTACTCATCCTTGTTCTCCAGGTGGATGCCTGATTGCTGGGGATAATACCACTGGGGAGTCTCCTTTCTTTCCTTCCTTCAAATTCAATTTTTTTTTCTTTTTTTTTCTTTCTTAACACTGCTGGGGATAAAAGTGTTATCTTCTTGGGATAACGTTGTTGAGGATAACGCTGCTGGGGAATTTTATCCCTTCAAATCGATGCTTCATTCTTCTGGAAGCTGCTGGGGAGGATAATGGCTCTTTGCTTTTCTGAGCACAAATGTCATCTCTTTGTTTTGTCTGCTGGGGATCAACTTCCTCCATTGGAAGCTTATTATGTTGGGGGAAACCCTGGTTCAAAGACCACTTCCTTGGTGCTATCTTTATTCTTCCCCAAATGGGTACCTGATTTCCAGAAAATTTTCTAACTGAAAAGAAAATTTTCTGCCCCAGTTTGCATTTTCCCTTATGGTCTTCACTGCCATTCCATTTACCTGTTTCAAACCAAACAAAATTTGTTAGTTTAAAAACCCGGTGGTTGGTTATGATACTCCTACTGGGATGGTTTTTTCCCTTTCTCCCTTTCCCACTCTATGTTGTCCGACCCTCTTGGAACTTGGTCGAAAATCTGTTGGGGATGCTCCTACATCTCGATGATCTGTCGGGGGCCCTCTTGGAATTAGGTCCACAATTTTCTCAACTGTTGTTTTCCTGTTTTTCTCCAACTTCCCCTGGAAATTTGGTCCGATTGGGATCTAGGCCCCTTTCATCATTTGGTCTTGCGACCAACTTCTTTTCTCTTTATCGCCTTATCTTTGGCGTGTCCTATTCGCATTTTGCTTTGCATCATTTTGGCAACTGGTAGTAAGCTCTGAAAATCCTTTTCAAAAACAAACTGCTGGGAAGGTAAGTCTTTTAAACCAAGAAATGAAAAATTGATGATTTCAAAAAATAGAAAAAAGAAGAAGTCTTTCTGAACAAATGCTAGGGAAAAGGAAAGAAAAGAACTTATCTGAATGATATAACCGATTCCAACGTTCATGTCGCGCATTCCGGATTAATCAACCCAGTCTATTTGTATCAATCAACCTTCCAGACGGCCTCATGTTGCTGGGGATAAACAGGCACTCAACTCTTTGCGGATCCTTCCCGCCAATCTTGTTTTGTCGCCTCATAGTGCCCTTCGAGGGGTTTTCACTAATAAGACTCTCTCATTGCTCTCAACTCCTGTCGCCTTATGGTGCCTGTGAAGGTTTTCACCGATAAGACTCTCTCATTTTATTTTATTTTTCAGCTGGGAATTGGAGTGTTGCCGATATGACTCTCTCTGTTGGGGATTCTTTCGGCTATCAATTCAGTTCCAGCTTATGATCTTCTTCTTTGCTGGGGATCAGAGTGTTATTCCCGACTTCCATTTGCATTGACTTAGCACTTCTCAGATACTGATCGGGAGGTCTTTTTTGGACATCAATAGGGATTTTTGTGTATGGCTGAAAGGAGAAGGAGGTATCAAAAGTTCAAAAATAATTTTTAGGGGTAAAATAGTACAACTCTTGGAATCAAACTTTCTTACCAAAATTACAAGCGCCAACTTCTGCCCCAGTTTTTCTTGCTTGGGGATTTTTATTTTGTCACAATATGTTACCTTATGCACACTATGTTACACTATGACCGAGCCGTGAGGCGCCTACGTATCCTTCTTTGAGGAATCAGGTCAAACGTAGTTCCCATTCCTTTTTTTTTCTTGACTTTTCTTTTGTTCTTATTATCATTACTTTTTTCGTTTTCATTACAGATTCCAAAAGAGGGGTATGAAAGAGTAAATAAGGCTCAAAAGGGGAAGCAAAGGTCAAAGTGTTTGGATAGAAGAAAGAATTGCCTCCGTCATTTCATTCTCTGATAAATGCTAAGTACAAACAAACAACAATTACAATTACCAGAAATCATAATATCTCTTAACTGCATCAGAATTGATAGCCATGTCGACGCATTTCCCTTCGATATCTGTGGATCATAAAGCGTCGGGCTTGCTCTGTTTAGATTGCGATGATCAACACATACCTCGGATTTTCCTTTTTTTTTTTTTTTTGGCACCACATTAGCCCACCAATCAAGGATATCGAGCGGCCCGAATAACCTTAGTATTCAGCTGTTTGGTCACTTCTTCCTTAATCTTCCCACTCACGTTGGTTTTGATCTTTCTGAATTTTGCTGGACGGGGGGTAATGCCGGGTCAGTGGGCAATTTTTGAACCACTAGATTGGTGCTTAAGCCTGGCATGTCGTCGTATGACCATGCAAAATGTTTTGAATTCAGTAAGTGCTTTGATTAGTTCTTCCCTGATGTTTGGTTCCATGTGGATGCTTATCTTAGCTTCCCTGATGTCATCCGCATCCCCTAGATTGACGGCTTCCGTGTCATTTGAGTTGGGCTCTTTTCTTTTTTTTCAAATTGGCTCAACTCTCTGTTAATTTTTCTGAAGGCTTCATCCTTATCGTATTCCGACTTATCATCACAATCTTGTACTATAAGTTCGAAATCAGATTGATTGATTTCTTTTTTAGACTAGGTTGAAGATCCGTCGTGCATGCCATGTCATTAGAACCAGTAGAAAGAGAACTGTTCAGAAGAGAAAAATAAGAAGAAAAATTAAAACAAAATAAGGAATGAGGAAAAAAACTTTCACTTTATTAAAATACGGGATAGCAAGGTTTCACACTTTGGCGAGCACAAGAAAGATCTGGATTACAACCCTGGAATAATCCAGACAACAAAAAAAGAAAATCAGAGCCCACTACCAAGACTCCCTTCGTATAGGAAGAGGAGTAGCCATTCAATTGTTGATTTTTGCTTTCAACCCCACAAACTGTACATCTGCCTCATTGGACCCTTTTCCCAACACCATAACTGGCTTGTCATCCACCTTTTCCAACTATACCACCATTTTCCCACTGGTTAACATTTATTTTGAACCGACACGGATCATCATCACTGTTTGTGAGGGTTTCTTTAGCTTCCCTCCTTCGTGCATTAGCTCAATCATGTGGGTTTCAAGGTGTGCCAGCAACGGGTTCTGATTGATGTTGGGTGCCTCTGGTGTCTGAACCTCAATCTTGTTGGTGTCAATAAGATTCTGTACTGCATGTTTCAACTTCCAACATTTCTCGGTATCATGTCCGAGAGCCCCCAAACAATACTCACAGCTTACCGAGTGGTCCATATTTTTGGGAAAGGGATTTGGCAATCTGGGCTCAACAGGACTCAACAAGCCTAACTGCCTTAATTTGTGGAACACGGCAGTATAGGTTTCCCCCAACTCAGTGAATGTTCTTTGTATTTTTTCATTTCTGAAAGCCTGATTTCCCCGGAAACCTGCCCCTGGAGGGTTCTTGTAGGCTCTTGGTGGTGAATAGGTGTTTTGCAGTGGTGTATGTGTGTTCTGGGGAGCCGGTGCGCGCCATTGCGAGCGAACCGGAGGCTGAGTATATGTTTGGGCTTGGTTAATGGAAGAATGGGGCTCTGAAGGGTGATAGTAGTGTTGGGATGAATTGTGGTGGTAAGTTGATTGGCGAGGTCGTTGTTGATTATAGTAAGGCGGTGAACCTCTGGGTCCCGACCAAATTCCTGAATCAACTACCGCTGCTTCCTCTCTCTTCTTTCTTCCGATTTCTCCTACCCCGCCTTGAATAGCTTGAGTAGCTGCCTTAATTGCTGAATAGCTCATAATTTTATTTGTCTTGAGGCCTTCTTCCACCATACCTCCCATTTTCACTACCTCGTTGAATGATTTCCCTACCGCTGAAACCAAATGGGCATAGTAAGTTGGTTCCAAGACTTGGAGGAAGTAGTCTACCATTTCACTCTCCTTCATAGGAGGATCCACTCTTGCTGCCTGTTCTCTCCACCGGAAGCCATACTCTCTGAAACTTTCATTGTGTTTCTTCTCAAATTTTGTCAAAGATAGTCGATCTGGGATGATTTCCAGATTGTATTGGAAATGGTGTGCGAATGCCTGTGCTAGGTCATCCCAGGTGTACCATCTCCCATGGTCCTGGCGTGTATACCACTCCAAAGCTGATCCGCTTAAACTTTGACTGAAGTAAGCCATCAATAATTCGTCCTTTCCCCCAGCTCCTCGCATCTTGCTGCAGAAACCCCTTAAGTGGGTTACTGGGTCGCCGTGCCCATTGTATAGGTCAAATTTAGGCATCTTGAAACCAACTGGTAATTGTACATTTTGGAACAAGCACAAATCCTTGTAAGCTACACTGACTTGCCCGCCTAATCCCCGCATGTCTCGGAATGGTTGTTCTAGACTTTTGACCTTTCTGAACATTTTTTCTTATTCAGCATTTTTGGCTGGCTTGTCAATTTCGGTTGGGATATCAAAACGAGGAGCAGTTGAATGGATTTCGGAGGCTTTGAGGGTGGGCTCCGGGGGTAATATTGGTTGTCCTGGGCCTGGAATGTAGGCTCACTAGGAGATTTGTGGAATGTAGCCGGGGGAGGTGCTACGAAAACAGGAGTCACAGGTGGAGGAAAGTATGAAACTAGTTTTGGAGGTGGAGACTGCGGTGTTTGAGAGGTGGTTCCTCGGTAGTGTTGGTAAATGGGGAAATTTGGGGATAATTCAGTGGTAATATTATCCTGAGTTTGGGTCATTGATGGAGCAGGGTTAGTTGGGTAAGATAGGGGTAACTGCCCTGTAGACCAAGCCTGGTACATTTCAGCCATTTGTTGTTTGAGTTTAAACATCTCTTCTTTCATTTTCCCGACATCCATCTCCTCTAGCTCAATACCTGTGTCAACATCTGGGATAGACATACTTTCGGGTATTCGTCCTTTTGATCTCGTGTGATAATGATAATATGCCAGTATACTCTTTAGAGAAACTAACTGCTTGAATTCTGGAAATGAACAAACTTGTTAGTTTTGAGAATTTAACACATATATAATTACACGTTGAGATGCAATGCTCCTAGACAAATATCCCCTTTCTATTATGCATTTGCTCGACTGCTTGTGTCGTCCCAGTTTTCTTGAAAATTTTATTCACTTATATTTTATTTTATTTTATTATATATATTTTATTGTGGTGGTCGAATCTTATAGAGATTGCCTACGTATCATGCCCCCGCATGAATCAGACCTTGCGTAGTTCGGACCAATAAAAGATAAGCAATACTAATCATTTTTTTTTCAATTTTCAAATTGGGTTTCAAAGGTTTAAAAATGACCTACAAACTAGAAAATCAAACGACCCACATATTATAATCAAAAGTTTTACAAACTCCAAAACAAATGGCCAGCTTCCTTTCTCCGTTTGACAAATGCAACCAAACGGTTATTTTTGCAAATGTGGCCCCGTCCAAATTTTGAGGCCGGAGAGGATTATTTTATGACACTTTACACACTTGTCCGTTCTTTTACGAAAATAGCCTTTCGACAACTGAAAGATACTCTGAGGCTATTTCGGCAAGAACGGTTTAAGACGCGGCCGAAGCTGGCTCGGCTTATTATGAAAAAATTCAAACGGTATTCACCTGACCGCCGACTATTTATTTTTATTTTTTTTAAAATTACAATAAAAACCTGGTGTTGCAAACACGGCCTTTCAGCGCCTCGGGGACGAAGATTTTTAAGGCTGTGTGGGTCAACTAGACCAAAATCCTAAACATGACCCAAAAGGTGGTTGTTTATGCAAAGTCGGCCTTCTGGCGTCCCATTCGGAAACATTCGGCTATGTCTTGATAAAACAACGTCACCCGACTTCTTTATGACTCTTAAAATTTGACATATTTTTTTTTTTTTTTGGCTATTTTGTTTTAGCAAAAAGTGGAGGCTGGACACTGCCCGACTTATTTATGAAAAAAAATTAAAATTTTAACATGTTTTTTATTTATTTATTGGGTTTTGGCTATTTTAGCAAAAATGGGGGTTGGACCCGATGAGGGTTGCCTACGTATCTCACATCCGGTGAGAATCAAACCCGCGTAGTTCGGGCAGGTCATGAATAAAGTAAATAAACTGATTTTAAATTATGATTATTTTTTTATTTTTATTTTTGTAAAAGAACTGCTTTAAAAGAAGAAAGGAAGTATTTTTATATTTTTTTTTGGATTTTTGATTGATTTTCTTTTTGAAAGAAAGACTTCTAAGAATTCCTTTTCTTTTGATTTGAACTTTGAGAATTTCAAAAGTAAAAGGAAGATATTTTTTTTTGTTTTTTTCTTATTCTAAATAAGAAAGAAAATATTTTTTTGGAATTTTACCTCTAATAAAAGAAATGCTTTCTAAATTATTTTTTTTTTGAATTTTGAATTTTCTTTTCAATTTTTAAAGAAGAAGGAAAATATTTTCGGATTTTTTTATTTTATTATATATATATATTTTTTTTAATAATTAAAAAAAAACTTTCTAAAGAAGTCAATAATGGAAAATATTTTTGGATTTTTTGTTTTGAAAATTGGGAGTCTAAATAAAACTTTTCTAGACTTTTTTGGCAGGACAAATATTTTTGCAACAAATAAAGATATATATACATTTTTTGAAAATAAAGAAAAACTTTTTGGATTTATATATATATATTTGCAACAAATAATAAAACCACTTTCAACGCCCGACTATATATATATATTTGCAACAAATAATAAAACCACTTTCAACGCCCGACTCTTTTTACTTTATTATTTGAATTTTTCAGAAACAAATAAATAAATAAAAAACTATTTTAAAAGTAAGACTCTTTTTCATTGTCATTTTCAGGGGAAGACAAACTATTTTCCTTTATATATATATATATATATATATATATATATATATATATATATATATATATATATATATTTTTTTTTATTTTTTTGAAAAATAAGACAGAACAACGATTTTTTTTCTTTCTATTTTTCTTTGGTTTTAATAAAACAAACTAATAAAATATTTTTTTTTCATTTTCTCAAAATTTCGGCAGAGTTTTGACAGTATTTGGGCATTGGTTTTTTTTTTTTCAAAAATAAACAGTCAATTCCCTAACCGCTATTTCTTTTTTTTCAATTTTAAAAAATTATTCATGATATTCAAAAGTCAGTCAAGACACAAATCCGGATCAAATAAATGCGCAAGTAGCAGCAAGTAAGATGCATTAGGATGGTCATTTTTTTTGGTACACCTGTCCTAGACAGACCCAACCCCTGTGTTGAGTCTCCAAAGTCAAATGCACGTGATGCAAACAATCGCTCCTACTAGGGATCCGGCATGAAGCTGAGTTATTCTAAGTGAAAAAACCTGAGGCATATTGATCTAGCCCTGGCTTACCCAAACGGACAGTTTGAGCCGAAGCGGGGGCAACGTACCGGGAGCACGAAAGTCTACCCGGCCTAGTTACTTGTCCCAACTTCGTCTTATTTGGTATGACTTTAACAGAAAGGTGGGCCACGCGCACGTGTGCACCATAAATTTAGAAGACTCAGAAAGAAGGGGGTTTCGTAGCAGTTGTATATATTCATAATTCAAATAATATTAAAGCGGTAAAAGTGTCATTTAGCACATTGGGCATATATCATGTAACAAAATCAGATAATAAATAAAGCCAACTATAACAATTATTTTAAGCTCGAATTATTGAACCCTGAACCAGTGGTTCTGGGTTACTTCCCCAGCAGAGTCGCCAGAGCTGTCACACCTCCTTTTTCCGCACCCGCGAGGGTGCAAGGGAGTTTTTCCAATTAAAGGACAATCGAGACGGGATTGGTTTATTTATTTCAGAGTCGCCACTTGGGAGATTTAGGGTGTCCCAAGTCACCAATTTTAATCCCGAATCGAGGAAAAGAATGACTCCATATTACAGTCTGCGTACCAGAAATCCGGATAAGGAATTCTGTTAACCCGGGAGAAGGTGTTAGGCATTCCCGAGTTCCGTGGTTCTAGCACGGTCGCTCAACTGTTATATTCGGCTTGATTGTCTGATTTTATACAAATATGAACTTATGTGCAAATTTTATCTTTTAACCGCTTTATTATTATTGTTTTTAAAAGAAATACGAACATCGCTTAAAACACGTCTTTGGACTGCGTTACATGAAATGCACCCACAATCCGGAACACGTTTTATTTGATGTTTTGGGATTTGGATTCGGGTCGCATGAAATGCACACCCAGGCTTAAGAAAGTAAAATATTAAACACGCGCCTAAAGAGACTATCGCGTTATTATTTTGGGGAAGACCGTGAAATTCGCTAAACGGTCCTTCCGAATTCTAATTAAACCATACATTTTGTGAGGGCCCCGCAATCTATACGTTTTATTTGGCGAGGCTCGTCTCATTTTTATTTTTAAATGATAAACCTACAATGACTATATTTTCTATTAAGTTCGTCTCTAAACTAAAAGAAAATCTCTTAATTATTTACATGCTGAAAAACGTAACTTATTAGTTATTAGTTTACGGCTAATGCGAATGGAAAATTGCGATCGAGTTTGTACAAAGAAAAACTGCTTTCATTTTATATTCTGTTATTCAATAATACTAGAACATGAGATTGACCATAATATCAAAACAGATTAATTATTCTCCGTAATTTAAACTAACATTATTAGATGAAGAAAGTATACATATGCAACCTCATTATTCATTAATCATTCAACTACATCTTTATACGAAGAAAGAAAAATTATATTCAACCACAAATCTAAACAGGAGGAATTCAACAGGAACAAAGCCTGATTAATATTTCATTTTTTGCTTCAAGCCGAGATTGTACAAATGTGTACCTGGAAACAGCAGTACAAGAACAAAAGAAGGAGAAGTCAGCAGCAGTAATAACACAGCAACAGCAGATTCAGCAACATCGCAAACCAGTACAGTAGGAATAGCAGAAAACCCAGGAGACTATAAACGACTCCAAGTATAGTGAAGAAGTAAAAGGCAGGAAGGTTCTGACTATTTCAGATCTTAAGCGAGGCAATGAAGCAGTAACTATTCTTTTTCAACTTCAAAACTCTCCAAAATGAATTCTGCCCCTGTATATTCAGTGTATACAGAATGTATATCGGGTGTATACTTCTCACTCCGCCCCCTCTTTTTTTCTTCTCTCTATCTAGTTTTTCCTCTCTTTTTTTCCACACTTCTTCCTAAATTTTCTCTTCTATTTATAGCAAAATTTTCGAAATTTTCAGATTTGTTTTTTATTATTTTATTATTTTTTTAATTAAAAGAAATCCCACTTACAAATTGCTTTTATTTTTTTAGAAAAAGAAATCCCACCTTTATTTACTTTTATTTTTAAAATTCCAACTTTAATTACTTTATCTTATTTAAAATCCCACTTTTTATTTTTTTAAAAGAGAATCTCACTTTATTTAACTTTTCTTTAAAAAATAAACCACTATCTTTTCTTTTTCTTTTAAAAATGCTACTTTCAATTACTTTAAATTTTTTAAATTTTCAGATATCTTTATATTTATTTTTTAATTCCAACCTTCTTTTACTTTTAAATTTTTTAAAACTTTTTACTTTTTTTTTTTAAATTTTCTACATTCTTTTACATTTTTTTATTTTTTTATTTTTTATTTTTTTAAAATCATTTCCGAAATTACTATATATATATATATATATATATTTTTAAAAAAATAAAAATAATAAATAAAATAAAATATTTTCGGATTTTTTTTATATATATAAAAAACAAAAAATAAAACTATTAATAGTGATAATTCACTTTTTTTTTTTTGGTTTTGTTTTGTGGTGGACAAAAATGAAGAAGGGGTGTTGGGTTAATGGACTGGGTCGACCCAGTTCGAAATGGACTGGGTCGTAGGGAAGATTGGGCCATTTTTTGGGCCTATAGCTTGAAATTGAAGAAGAGGCCCAATTCCGACTTTCTTTATATTTTCACTCTCTTTTCTTCTTTTATTTTTCTAAAACTAAATTATAAAAATACTTAAACTATTATTAAGAACTAAATTAAGTTATAAAGGCGCAAATTAACTCCCAATAACAATTAACGCACAATTAAGTATTAATTAAGCATAAAATTGTATATTTGGACATTAAATGCTAAAAATGCAAACGATGCCTATTTTTGTAATTTTTAATTTTTGTAAAACAATTTTAATTACTAACAATTGTAGAATTAAATCCTACATGCACAATGCGACATATTTTTGTATTTTTTATTAATTTAGCGAATAAACACGCACAGACAAATACAAATAATTCTTCAAAATATCACAAAATTGTACACCAAAGAAAAATCATTTTATTTTTGAATTTTTTGGGAGTAATTCTCATATAGGGCAAAAATCACGTGCTTACAATATTGAGCAAGGAATATGAGATAAATAATTATTATAACAATTAATGTGTGATTTAAAACAATTAATGATTTTTAGATAATTATACAAATAATTAATTTGACAACGTATAGATACTCGTCACCTCGCCTATACGTCGTTCACATGAATTT
The DNA here is from genome assembly GCF_000715075.1 of Nicotiana tabacum. Classification (NCBI taxonomy): domain Eukaryota; kingdom Viridiplantae; phylum Streptophyta; class Magnoliopsida; order Solanales; family Solanaceae; genus Nicotiana; species Nicotiana tabacum. The sequence continues at coordinate 120,556,023 of NC_134095.1, forward strand.
CACATAACAACTAATTCAAGGGTTTTATTCCCTCAATTCAAGGTTAACCACCACACTTACCTCGCTTAGCAACCAATTTCAAGATTTCAATAAACATTAGCCTCGTGAATTTGCGTCCGGAAGCTTCAAATCTAGTCACAAATATTTCAATAAACTCAATACAAATTGTAGGAATTAATTTCGTATGAAATTATAAATTTTCAAGATTAAAATTCAAAATTTATTTTAAAACTCGATAGTGGGACCCATATCTCGAATCCCAAAAAAATTAATGAAATTCGAACACTCATTCCGATAAAAGTTCAACCATACAAAAATTATCGCATTCCGACATTGGACCGCCTTTCAAATCCTCAATTAAATTCTTTGAAGATTTCTACCATTTTCAACTCAATTTTTACCAATTTGAACTCAACAATCTTCCCACAAACCTTATTGGTACAAGCATGTATAACTAATACTCTCACATCCAAGAATCATCTTACAAATTACCCATTTCTTTTTGGATTTCAAAATTGAAGAATTGGGGAAAGAAATTATTACCTCTTTGAAGCCTTAGTAACCCTTTGATGCGATTTCAAGGTTTGATCAAGGAATAGTAGTGAAATATTTAGTTCTCCTCTTTCCTCTCTCTAGAATAGCTCTCTCTTCTCTCTAAAATACCAGAAATTGCCCCTAAAATGAACCCCAATTGAGTTTAATGAAATTGGGGTCGGGTCATAAAAACCCACTTTTGTATAGCCGTGGCACATGGAGCGCCGCGTGGCGCCGGGCGTCTGTGCGAAAAGTGTCTGGAAATGAAATTTCGAAATGTTTTGGAATTTTTCATAGGCGCGGTGCATGGGTAGATGCATAGGGAGGCGCGGTAGTGCACATTCTTCCAGTGTTTGGTAATTTGGTCATAACTACTTGTAGGAGTGTCTAAATGACAAAGAGTTTGAAGCGTTAGAAACTAGACTCAAAGATCTTTCATTTAGTCTATTATGAAATTTCCAACTTGGCTTAGACTTAAGACTCTCCTTAGACCTCAAATCACTTATAATATGCCTCGCACACTTATTATCATATCCATTTGGTATCCATCATGTTAAAGTCCTCGAATGAGAAGTAGAGTCTGCCCCCAAACACATAACATAACTTATCTCTTCTTTCACACATTTAAATTTCCCGAATTTTACTAACTCCCAAAATTTTCAAAAATTTTGCCAGAGTTTCCTTTATAACTAGGCCTATTCATCTGCGAAAAAATCCCAGAAACCAATCCTAACAACACATACATAATCCAATCAACATAATATAACATGAAAACAATACTAACAGTGGCCTCATTAGCAATATATTTCTGGAAAAGGAACGACATTAACATCAACTATTTAGGTGATGCGTAACTCATAGCAGGTAAGCTCTCTACATCTTCATAGAACACGGAAATGAATGTTTAAATTAAAGATGACATTTTTGGATCATCACAATAGTGGTTTATAAAAATTCCTCATTAAAATATCTAACAATACTGATTGTCTACAAGAAATGATGTGTAAATATCAAAACCAAATTCTTCTTGTTAAGAAGGAACATAACCAAAGGATCAACAATTTAACAAAATATACTAACAAAAGGAAATGGTTAATGAAGCTTTAATTTCCAAACTTCTGTGTGATCTAAGTTTAATGTAATAAATTTTAGCTTTTATATGAACGCTAAGTAACTTATTTCATAGTCATCAAGATATAAATGTCAAATTGAGCTAAATTGACAGAGCTATTACACATTCCTACACATGCAAACATGTACCTTAGACATTGACTCAATCATCAACTTAGTATAGCAGAGTTATAGAGAAGAGGACGAAGAAGACTAGAGAGATAAATGGGATCCGTATATTCTAGAATCTCTATTTTTAACTAACTAACTAACTAACTAACTGATATTGTTGTTCTAACATATTCGTATACACCGACCTTATTTTCCCTTTTTGTCTATTTACATATTTCCCCCTTTCAGTTCCTACTATCTCCTATTTAGTCCCTATTATTGTAATACTCCCCCTCAAGCTGGTAAGTGAAAGATATCTTCTACTCCTAGCTTGGATAATAGGGACTGATGTTGTGTTGCACTCAAGCCTTTTGTCATCAGGTCTGCTAGTTGCATTTTTGTAGGTATGTACTGAGTTGCAATTAACCCATTCTTGAGCTTTTTCCTGATGAAGTGACAATCTATTTCAATATGTTTATTCTACTTGTAAAATATTGGATTTGCAGCTATTTGCATAGCTGTCTTGCTATCACAATGCAAGTTTACTGGCACCTCCAATTTGTTTCCCAATTCTTCCAATAATCCAACCATCCAAACGACTTCTGCCACTACAGCTGCCATACTTCTATACTCTGCTTCTACCAAGCTTCTACTAATTGTGTACTACTTCTTAGACTTCCATGATAATAGAGAATCTCCAAACTTCACAACATACCCTATCACAGATCTTCTTGTGTTGGGGCAAGCTGTCCAGTCTGAATCATAGGTTGTGAGTGTTGATGCATGTCCTCTTCTCAGTAATATCCCCAATCCAGGTGCAAGTTTGATGTATCTTACAACCCTAAGGGTTGCATCTAGATGAGACTTCTTAGGTTGCTGCATGAATTGGCTCAACACCTACACTGCAAAGCAGATGTCTGGTCTTGTAATAGTAAGGTAAATTAGCTTTCCAATAAGTCTTTGATAGACTCCTACATCTTCAAGTTGAGGATCATCTGTTTTTCCAACATGACTGTCATAATCAACTGTTGTTAGTTTCTGATTTAACTCAATAGGAGTTTCTACTGGTTTGCAACCACTCATTCATACATCAGTGATTAACTCCAATGCATATTTTCTCTAATTCAACAACACTCCTTTCTTTGATCTCATGACTTCAGTTCCCAGAAAATATCTCAGTTCCCCTAGGTCTTTCACCTTAAAGGAGCTATGTAGAGTGTCATTTGTTTGGTCAATGAGGGACTGCTTGATCCTAGTTATTAAGAGATCATCAACATAAACCAGGATTATCACAATGTCCACTTCATGCCTCTTGGTAAATAAGGAATGATCATGGGCACTCTGAGTGTATCCATCTTGTAGGAGTGCATTTGTGAGTTTGATATTCAATTGACTATATGCATGTTTCAATCTTAAAGGCATTTCAACAATCTACATACCTTGTACTCCCCCTATTTGTGAAATCCCTGAGGAATATCCATGCAAACCTCTACAAATAAATCTCACTGTAAGAAGGAATTGTTGACATCCATTTGAAAAAAGGGCTAATCTTTTGAAGTCGTACCACTAATCACAGACCTCACATCACAAGGAAAGGGGCTTGGAGTAATGAAGTTATCCTCATGATTGTTGTCATGATCCTGGTGATCATGTGCTGGTGCACAAGGTATAAAGTTGTTGTCAATAGATCTTTGTTGCTGTGTTGATGAAGGATGAGTAGGTAGAGTGTCTGGTGATAGTAGTTGAGTATGGGTAGGACATTGAGTGAACATATCATCTTCAGTATTGCCGATGTGTTTGAATGGGAAGATGTATTGCTTGAAGGTAATATCTTTACTGACAAGAAAGCTTTTATTATCTAAGTCATATAACTTGTACCTTTTTTGACATTGACATTGATGCCTGCTTATTCAGCAAATACAAACCTGCTGATTCTTTACCAATTCCCAGTACCTTGCCACTGATGAGTTCCTGAAATAGACAAAAATCAGGGTAGAAGCTGACCCAACATTTGAGTTCCCTAGTAAGCTTTGACACTGACAGTAGATTGAACTTAAAATCAGGTACGTGCAACATATGCTAAAATTTCTGCATTTCCAGTATGTTCTATCTTTGCTCTTATTCCAGTTGGTAACTGCACTCCATTATTACTTTCACCCTTCATCCTCTTAACATTACCTAGGACCTCTTTATTGTGAGTAATGTGATGTGTAACTCCTAAATCTATTATCCAATCTATCATTGAAGCAATAGAAAATAAGGAAATTATACCTACCATGTTGGATGAGCATTGTCCAGCTGGTGGTTTGTTTAGTAGTCTTACTAGCTGATTGTATTTGTCCTCAGCTAACACATGTCCTTGAAATTGATTCATAGTTGTCCCCAGCTCTTCAGTGCTTGCTGCATTAGCATAGGTCTTTGGTCCTCCACTCTGAAGCTTCTTTTTTATTTTGAAATCTGAACAAAGATTTTATAGCAATTTTCTTTCAAGCGTCCTTTGTAGCCACAGTGTTCACAGACTAACCCAAACTTCTTAGGCTTGAATCCCTGAGTCTTTCCTGCCATCATAGTCAGGGGATCTCTGTTTGTGTCACCCACTCCTAGTATCTCTGACTTTCTTCCTGAATTACTATCGCATAGGCCTAATTTATCGAAACAACTAGTCTCCTTATAAGAACATTGCTCCTATCATTGTTATAGCTTTCATTCAGACTCGTAAGAAATTGCAGTAGCCTAATTTTCTCTAAAAGCTCAAGTGAACGTCTATACTCCTCATAACCACAGGAAGACTTAGTGGCTAGCACATCTAATTCATTCCACAAATCACTCATTCTAGAATAATAGGTTGTTACTGAATCCGTACCTTGTTTTAGTATAGCTATTTATGTCCGTAGGTAATAAATTCTCGTTAACATCTATCAAACTTCTCTTTGAAATCACTCCATACTTTCTTTGCATTTGACGTAAACACAATTTCCGGTATCAATTCATTCGCAACTGTGCTACCAATCCACGAGAGCACAATTGCATTGCATTTCTCCCACTGTTCCGCGAGTTCTCCTTTGTACATACTTTTGACACACTTTGCATCCACAAACCCTAGCTTACCTTTTCCTCTCAGAGCTAATTTCATCACCTTTCTCCACAAGGCATAATGTTTTGGCCCTGTGAGCTTTATTGGGACTAAAACTAACCCAGGAGCATCTGAAGCTTGAAGAAACAGTGGATGATTGTGTTCAAGTAGAGTTACCTCATTTCCTGCCATATCTATCAAGTGTGAGCTCTGTCAGAGCTTGATTATCCAGGAATTCTTCTCCGGTTGTCGTAGTCTTCGTCAGAATCCTAATTACCATATCGTCGCTCTGATACCATGTCAAATTAAGCTAAATTGAGAGAGCTAGTACGCATTCCTACACATGCAAATATGTATCTTAGACATTGATTCAATCATCAATTGAGTATAACAGAGTTACAGAGAAAAGGAAGAAGAAGACTAGAGAGAGAAATGGAATCCGTATATTTTAGAATCTTCATTTCTAACTAGCTAACTGATATTGTTGTTCTAACATATTTTTATACACCGACCTTCTTCTCCCTTCTTCTCCCTCCCTTTTGACTAGAGAGGGGGCGTTTTCTTTTTATTTTATTTTATTTTATTTTATTTACATGAGGGATAGGATCATTTTAATTATAATTTTTATTGCGTGCGTAGTTCAAGAATCATGATGGTGATGGTGGTAAATTCAAATGGAATCACAGTTAGTAATGAGTGATCCACACATTTTTTGTTCTTCAAAAAGAAAAGAAAAATATTTTTATTTTATCTATTTTTTGGGGTTAAAACAAATAAATATTTCCGGCAAAATATTGACAATGGAAACAAGGACCTAGCTAGATAAGTATAAAGCTTAAGTTGGCAATTAGTTTGATTTAGATTTTGGTTATACAAACCGATAATGTACATTTTTACCCGACCATGATAGTTTAACCTATTGTATTAACAGGCTATTTATTATTTTTATTAGGTTACCAACTAATGTTATCTTAAAAATTTACTTATAATTACCTTATAAGTGACATAATTATATAATTATTTTTGACATCATCAGTGCATATAAAACTTAAACTCGGTCTAAATTTGCATTCACATGTCTTCATGTAAACATATTTACTATCAACATACATAACCCGTTATGTAATAAGAAATAGCAATAGCCTAGATTGAGGGAAAAAATTCTCCTCCTCGTTTATTGTCTACCATAACATAATACATTATCATAAGCAATTCTGATAACTCTATGTTTTTAACCAAAAATATTTCAGAATACATCCTTTCCGTTGTAACTTTTCCTAAAAAAATTGTTGTGCTTTTTTATTGGAAAAACTCTTTATTGGTCACGCTCAATCCAACTATCAAATTATAAGGTTCGTTTCTACATGCCCAATGGGTGTTAGGAGTCTTTTAGTTTTTAGCTTCCTAATATTTTTTGAGTTCTTTGTTTGATGAGTTCTTCACATTATTAGAATTTGTTACACTCTAGGAAACATAGTTTTAGCTTTAGATGTCGGTTATGTAGGGCTATATATAGCCATATTCGTTTCAATAAAATTATTGAGTTCTTCCTTCATATTTCTTCTCTTTGCATAAGTTTTCTTTGGTTTTCAACATTTGGTATCAAAGCCCTATCACGGCATTAGAAGTCGCAGTCTTCTAAGTGTTTGGCAATCCAAATATGATAACAGAGAGTTCCTTTGTCCAACCGGTAGTACCGTTGTTTGATAGGCACTATGATCATTGGATGATGCTTATGGAGAATTTTCTACCATCGAAGGAATATTGGGGCCTTGTGGAGGATGGGATTCCTGCAGCAACAGAAGGTATGACTGATGCACAGAAGAAGAACATTGATGATCAAAGATTGAAAGACTTGAAACCAAAAAACTTTCTGTTTCAAGCATTAGATCGTTCAGTGTTAGAAACAATTCTGAAAAAGGAGACTGCAAAGGATATATGGGATTCTATGAAGCAAAAATATCAGGGTAATACACGAGTTAAGAGAGAACAATTACAATCTCTTCGCAAAGAGTTTAAAATTCTGCACATGAAGGTAGGAGAAATCGTGAATGAATTTTTTGCTCGAACTCTCACCATTGCTAACAAGTTAAAAACAAATGGTGAAGACAAAGGAGATGCAGGGGTCGTGGAAAATATCTTGAGATCCATGACTCCCAAGTTCAATTATGTTGTATGTTCTATTGAGGAATCCACGGATACAAGCACGATAACTATTGATGAGTTGCAAAGCAATCTGCTTATGCATGAATAGTGCATGAGCTCTATAGTTGCGGATGAACAAGCCTTAAAGATTGCTCATGGAGAACAATCTGGTGGAAGGGGTCAAGGCTTTGGAAGGGGAGGTCGTGAAAAGGGAAGAGGAAGATTTGACAAAGCTACAGTGGAGTGTTACAACTATCACAAGCTAGGACATTTTCAATGGGAGTGTCCACAAAAGGAAAAAGTGACCAATTATGCAGAAACCCAAGGAGAGATGTTGTTGATGGCGTATGTTGATTCAGGTGATGATAACAATGAAGCCACATAGTTTCTTGACTCAGGATGCATGCAGTAATCATATGTGCGGAAAGAAGGAATACTTTTTCGATTTTGATGGATGTTTTAGAGATTCAGTGAAGTTGGGTAACAATTTAAGATTAAGTATAATAGGAAAGGGAAATATAAGGCTTCAGGTGAATGAAACAACACATGTTATCACAAGTGTGTTTTATGTACCAGAACTGAAAAATAAACTATTGAGTATTAGACAGTTACACGAAAAGGGGCTTGATGTTTTGTTTCAACGCGGTCAATGTAAGGTGTACCATCCTGACAAAGGCTTAATTATGGAGACACAAATGACTTCAAATAGGATGTTTGTCGTGCATGTTGTATCTCGACCTATAGCATCTGCTTGCTTCAATAGAATTACAGAAAATGTAGTGCAACTTTGTCATTGTTGGTATGGGCACTTAAGCATTAAAGGCTTACAGATTCTTTAGCAAAAAGGCATGGTGCATGGTTTGCCGCAACTCAAAACTCCTTTGAAACTATGCAAAGACTGTTTGGTGGGAAAGCAATAACGTGATCCATTTCCAAAGAAGAGAAATTGAAGAGCTTCACAAGTTCTAAAGCTAATATACGCTGATATATGTGGTCCGATCAAGCCTATATATAATAGCAAAAAGAGGTATCTGCTCAGATTCATTGATGATTTTAGCAGAAAATTATGGGTTTATTTTTTGACTGAGAAGTCTGAAGCCTTTGCTATTTTCAAAAGATTTAAGATTCATGTTGAAAAAAAGATGGATTCTTTTATTAGAGACTCTCGTACAGATCAGGGAGGAGAATTCACTTCACAAGAATTCTCTAGCTTTTGTGATGAGAATAGAATAGAGACAATTGACAATTCCATACATGCCGCAACAAAATGAGGTCACAGAGCGAAAGAATATAATTATTATGAATATGGTCCGTAGCATGTTATTAGAGAAGAAACTTCCCAAGACATTTTGGCCTGAAGCAGTCAATTGGACAGTCTATGTATTGAATCGGAGTCCGACATTGGCAGTAAAAAAATAAGACTCTAGAGGAAGCATGGAGTGGATACAATCCCTCAATTGAGTACTTTAGAGTTTTTGGTTGTCTTTCTCATATTCATGTGTCTGATAATACTAGATCAAAGCTAGATGATAAGAGTTTGTGTTATATATTGTTGGGAGTCTGTGAGCAATCAAAAGCTTATAAACTTTATGATCCAATTTCACAAAGGATCATTATAAGTAGGGATGTCATGTTTGAAGAAGACAGGAGTTGGCATTGGGATAACAAGCATGAAAAAGCAATTATGTGTGACTTGGAATGGGATGAACGTGAAGAGGAAGTAGCTCAACCAGTCCCTATAGCCGAGATTAGGGGAAGATAATGAACCTGGTTCGGAAGAAACAGAGGAAATACTACCTTCCTCTGACCTTTTGCCTTCAGACCATCAATCCTCTACTTAGATACTACATAGGGCTAGGCTACCACCGGTTTGGATGCAAGACTATAAAACCCGCAACGCATCTCAGAAGAAGAAAGTGATATGGTTATGTTTGCGGCCACTAATACTGATCCTATTTACTTTGAAGATGTCGTGAAGAGTAAAAGTGGCAGAATGCCATGGATGTCGAGATGGAAGCAATAGAAAAAAAGGTACATGGGAATTAATAGATATGCCTGAAAGAGGGAAAAAATTGGAGTTAAATGGGTTTATAAAACTAAATTTGATGAAAATGGAGAAGTAAATAAATACAAGGCTAGGCTTGTCGTGAAGGGGTATGCCCAACAACATAGAGTAGACTATACAGAAGTATTTGCACCTGTGGCGTGTATGGAGACAATTCAATTTCTAATTGCGCTTGCAGCTCTATGAGGATGGCCTCTGTACCAGCTAGATGTAAAGTCTGCATTTTTACATGGAGAATTGCATGAAAATATTTTTGTGGAACAACCTTGTGGTTATGTGTAGAGGAAAAATGAACAGAAAGTATATAAGTTAAAAAGGTTACTTTATGGGCTTAAGCAAGCGCCGCGAACTTAGTACAGCCGCATAGAAGCCTATTGTAACGACCCGACCGGTCGTTTTGAGCTTTTGTACTTCACTTGCTAGTTCTCGAGCATGACTAGAGCTGCGTGATGTATTATGGCTTATGTAAATCGTCGGTTTTGGTTTCGGGGTAACCGAAATGAATTTTAAGAAATAGTTCTTAGTTTGAAGCTTAAGATTTAAAAGATTTGACTTGTTGGTATATGATCTCGGATCGAAATTTTTATGATTTGGTCAGCTCCGTTAGGTGATTTGGGACTTAGGAGCGCGATTGGAATGTGTTTTAGAGGTCCGTGGAAGGTTTAGGCTTGAGGTGGCGAAATTGGAAGTTTGACGTTTTTCGGTTGATAGGTGAGATTTTGATATATTGGTCGGAATGGAATTCCGGGAGTCGCAGCAGGTCCGGTGTGTCTTTTGGAATATGTGTGCAAACTTTCAGGTCATTCGGACGTGGTTTGGTAGACGTTTTGATCAAAAGCGGAATTTGGAAGATTTTGGAGACTTAGGCTTGAATCCGATGTGTTTTGGTTGATTTGATGTTGGTTGAGGAGATTTGAAGATTGGTACAAGTTTGGATAGTGGTATGTGACTTGCGTGTGCTATTGGTTGAGGTCTCGGGGGGCTTCGGAGTGATTTCGGATGATTGACGGAAGATTTGAGTTTGGTTTTGGCAGCTCAAGATGTTCTATTGCTGTCATAACCGCACCTGCAGCTAGAGGACCACAGGTGCGGGCTCGCAAAAGCGTCCAGTTGGTCGTAGATGTGGAATTGGCCATGTGGGGCTGGGATCGCAGAAGCGGCTAAGGAAGCGCACCTGCGATAGCGCAGGTGCAGGAATTTCATCGCAGATGCAGAAAATGGGATTTAAGTGAAAGCTGCAGAAGAGGTAGATTAACCGCAGAAGCGGTTGCGCAGAAGCGGAGAAAGGGACCGCAGGTGCGAAAGACCTGAGTCAGAAAATATATAAGGCTTCCTTCGCGAATTTTTGTTAAGTTATCCATTTTTGAAGACGGGAAGTGAGCTAAGATAGTGAATTTCAAGGGGAACTCGAGGAATATCAGTTAGGTAAGTTCCCTAAGTTTCAGTACTTGAGTTCATGATCATTTTTTCATTGTTTAATTATGGTATTAGTAAAAATTAAGGGAGAAAATTTAAGGATTAGGGCTTGGTATTGGAGACCTTGACTTGAGGATTTGAGGGGCCATTTGTGGTCGGATTTTGGGACTTTTGATATGTATGAACTCGTGTGGAGATAAGGAATCTATTGATGTAAATTTTATCGAATTCTCAGATGTGATCCCGGGGGTCGGGTTTTGGTTAATTTCGGGATTGATGTTGTAAACTGATTATTTTCGCATGGGCTTCGTTCCCTTAGCATATATTGACGTTGTGATTCTGATTTTGGATAGATTCGACGTGAGTTGAGGCCGGTTCGATGGGCAAAGGCGTCGCGGGATAGAGTTTGGACCGGATCGAGGTGAGTAATGATTTTAAATATTGTCCTGAGGGTATGAAACCCCGGAGTGAATAGCGTGGTGCTATATTGAGGTGACACACATGCTAGATGACGAGCGCATGGGGTCGTGCACCGTTGGGGATTGTGACTTAGTCCATCCTGAATGACTGTTTTATCGCGTATTTGATTGAAAACTATTTGCTATCATCATGTTTTGGGTTGAATGCCATATTTGGGCCTCGTGCCAACTATTTGGATCCTTAGGGGATTTTACTGATATTTTCTCACTGTTCTGACTTTATACTTGTACTCAGTCATGCTATATTCTATTATTTTCATAATTCAGCCATGTTTACTCTGCTTTAACACTTAAAATAATATATTGGGCTGAGCATCATATTTTACTGTTGCCCGAGTGGCTTGTGAGATTCTGATTGAGTAAGGCCGTGAGGGCATATGTTGTGAGGAAACACTGATTATGATTATGAGGCCGCGCCTGAGATTTGTACGCCACGAGGTGGCTTGTTGATATGAGGCTGAGAGCCTATTTGATTATTGTAAGCACGTGATTTTTGCCCAATATGAGAATTACTCCCAAAAAATTCAAAAATAAAATGATTTTTCTTTGGTGTGCAATTTTGTGATATTTTGTGATATTTTGAATAATTATTTGTATTTGTCTATGCGTGTTTATTTGCTAAATTAATAAAAAATACAAAAATATGTCGCATTTTGCATGTAGGATTTAATTCTACAATTGTTAGTAATTAAATTTGTTTTACAAAAATTAAAAATTACAAAAATAGGCATCGTTTGCATTTTTAGCATTTAATGTCCAAATATACAATTTTATGCTTAATTATTACTTAATTGTGCGTTAATTATTATTGGGAGTTAATTTGCGCTTTTATAACTTAATTTAATTCTTAATAATAGTTTAAGTATTTTTATAATTTAGTTTTAGAGAAATAAAAGAAGAAAGAGAGCGAAAATATAAAGAAAGTCGGAATTGGGCCTCTTCTTCGATTTCAAGTCATAGGCCCAAAAATGGCCCAATCTTCCCTACGACCCAGTCCATTTCGAACTGGGTCGACCCAGTCCATAACCCAAAAGACCCAAACCCCCTTTGTCTTTCATTTTTTTACAAAACAAAAACAAAACAAAAAATAAAAAAAAAACAGGAAAACCCTAACACTAACCATCCGCCACCCCCCCTCATTTTCTTTCTTCTTCTTCAAGCTCCAAATGATCTCCATCCATGGCTGCCCCTTCTTCAGCTTTCTTCATTCCAAGCTTCATCTTCATCGTCAAATAGCATCCGCCATCGACGAGCTCGCCAAGCTCCCATGGCTGCGAATCTTCTTCTCCTTCTTTTTTATTGCGTCGTTGTTTCTTCTACTGCTGCTGCGTCTGCCATGGTTGCTCCTCCACTATTTCTGCTTCGCTGCTGCTGCTGCCACTGCGTCGCTGCTGCTACTGCCACTGCGTCGACGCTGCTGCTGCCACTGCGTCGCCACTGTTGCTGCCACTGCGTCGCCGTTGCTACTGCCGCTGCTGCGTCGCTGCTGCTACTCCGACGTGTTGTTCACTGCTGCTCTGTGTCACTGTTGCTCGTGCTGCTACTGCTGCGTCATTGGCTTCTTCAACTCCGCCATGCTGCTGCCCGCCACTTCTTCATCTCCATGTTGCCGCTACTGTTTTATGTTGCTGCGTTCTTCTTCATCTTTCACCTCGACTGGTGCTTGTTGCTTCGACGTCTTCAAGTCCGTTTATGTCCCAAGTTTCATTGGTTTCATTTAGAGTTCGTTCGATGTTCGTCGTTGGTCATTTACGGTTAGTTGTTCTAAGTTTTATTTCGTCCATAATTTGTTTGATATTTTCAGATTTGGAATTAGTATAAGTTTGCTTTATTTTTATTATTTATTGTTAGTTTAATTATATTGTTGTTAGATTTAAGTGGAAGATTCAATTTAATTATTTTTCAGTTTATTCTATTAATTTTAAGAGGATTTAGTTTTAATATAGAAAGGTATTAGTTTAAATCGTTCAAATCCGTTGTTGGTTGTTAATATAGATTTAGTTCGTGTTCATCTTGTTTGAAGTTCGTTTTTAATGTAGTAATTTAATGCGAAGTTATGTTTTGGTTTTAATTTTTGGATCATGTATTTTTGTTATAAGTTTTGTTGGATTTAATTTAAGAAAGATTAGTTGATTATTTGAAGATTAGTGATTTGAATATATTTATTTGTTTTGTTTAAGTTTAATTCGAAGTTTGAACAAAGTTTGTTTGTTATTGTTATTGAATATTTTCGTTCATGTTCATACTTTGTTTGGTTGATCTTGAATCCGAAATTTGTATAGTTTGATTTCTTGTTTATCATTTATGATTATTTCTTGAATTTGTCTCATAATCTTGTTTAAGTTTAATATAGGAATTGTTTGTTGTAATGTTGTTAGAGTAGTTGATTTTAAGTTCAATATTATTGAATTTAGAAATCTAAATATACTTGTTTGTTGTTGTTGTTGAATCCGAAAATAGAATTGCTTGTTGCTAAAATATTGTTCAATCAAATTTTAGTTGTTCTTTGTTGTTCAATTCATGTTCATGTGATTTGTTGTTGAAATGTTGAAGAAATCATGTTCATGAAATTTGTTGTTTGAACATTGTTAGAAATTAATCATATTGTCTATATTTTGGTTAAGTTTGATTAATTGATGTGTTATAGCTGATGGGTAGTTTGGTAATTTATAGTACTTTCGGGGGTAAAATAGTAATTTGCAATAGGATCGGAGGGGTAGTTTAGGAATTGTACATTTTGTAATTGTTTATATGAAGCATGGGGGACAAAATAAAATGGGGTGGGTTGTGATATGGTTATTTAATATAAAGGGGGGACAAGACAAAATTTAGTGGGGGGAATCTTGCATTATTTTATGTTAGGCATGGGGGACAAAATATAATGGGGTGGTGTGATATGTTTATTTAATGTAATGGGGATGAGTGGGAAGATAATGGGTTTGGTAGAGAAAATGGGTTGATTTTAATTGATTAAAAGATTTATGGATTGAAGGATATATATAGAGAGAGGTCTTGAAATCAAAAAAAAAGGACAGACAGACAGAGATAGAGAGAAAAAAGAATAGAGGAAGAAAAATTTAAGAGAGGAAATTCCGAAAAAAAAATATACTAAGACTTTAGAAAAACAAAAAGAAAAACATTCTGGAAATTCAAAAGAAGAAGAATATACACCTGGTATACAATCCAAATATTCTGAGATACGGATTGAGAAATTAAGGGTTTAACACTAACTAGTCTTTCAAAAAATCTGAAAAGTTTCCCTTTGCTTCTTCCGTTGGTTGTTGTTGTTTCTGGATTTTGTTTTGATTTTAAAATCTGTCACTAAGTTTCTCGTCGCTGGTTGTTACTAGTTGCTGGGATTGCTGTTGTTGTATGCTACTGAATTTCTGTTGATCTCTCACTTTTCTTTTGCTTCCAATATCAGGTACACAACTGACACGCTGATTATTGTAAACTGAAACAGGAAGCATGAATACGAAAAATGAAGAATTGAAGTTCTAAATTTATTTTGAATTATATTCTTAATTTTATTTGTATATATAAATTATTTAGCTTACAAAAATCGGAATCATGTAGCTATTTAATGTATATATAGTGGAACATCCAACGATAGCTTAACGGATGAACTATCTATATATTGCTTAAAAATAAATAAATGGTGTAGTAACTCTGTCTAAGTTAAAAATCAAACGAATAGACCATTTCGGAACTTGTAAGAAAATTGTTTAGTTAAATAATATTGTTTAATTCCAGCATGTAAATGTTTTAGGATTAAAATTAGATTGCCAAGTTTTTTTTTAATTTGACAAACTGAGAACATGCCTAGTATAATGTAATTAGGTAGTAATACGTGAAGCCCAGGTTTAGTTTAATGCCATATACGTTGGGCCTGTGCCCGTATTGGCAACGGACTGCCTTGCTTGTATCATTTTTCAGAATTTACGAATCATATTCGAAACTCAACTACAACAACTCAAGCATGTAAATAAATTAAGACCTTTTCTCTTTCATTTTTGGAGACAATTTTAATAGAAAATGTAGGCACTTTAAGATTATCCTGATAAAATAAATGAGATGAGCCTCGCCCCATAAAACGCACAAATTGCGGGGCCCTCGATAAATGTTTAATTAAAATTACTTAGATTTCGGGATGAGCCGTTTAGCAAAATTCCACGGCCTTACCCAGAAATAATAATACGATAATTGCTTCAGGCGCGCATTTTAATAATCTTACCTTCTTAAATTCGGGTGCACATTTATGTGACCCAGATCCAAATCTCAACGGAGTCGGAATATATTAACAACCACGGGCGCATTGATTGTGACGTGGTTCGAAACGCATTTTCACGACGTTGCAATTCCATAAAAAATAAATAATAATAAAAGCGGTTTTAAACTTAATGAAAGCACATAAAGTAATAACATGTATTAAACCAGATATCTAGCCATTATAACAATTTAAGCGACCGTGCTAGAACCACGGGACTCGAGGGTGCCTAACACCTCCCCTCGGGTCAACAGAATTCCTTACTTAGAATTTCTGGTTCGCAAACTTCATTTGGAAAGTCAAATATTTTCCTCGATTTGGGATTCAAGACAAACCGGTGACTTGGGACACCAAAAGCCAAACCTTTCCCAAGTGGCGACTCTGAATTAAATAAATAATCCCATTTCGAATATTGTCACTTAAATTGGAAAAACTCCCTCGCGCATTCAACCCTTCGGGGCGGGCGCGCAAAAAGGAGGTGTGACAGCTCTGGCGACTCTGCTGGGGAAGTTCGAACCCAGAACCTTTGGTTCAGGGTTCAAGAATTCGAGCTTAGAATAATTGTTATATTTGGCTTTATTATCTGATCTTTATTACATGTTTTTGGCATAACGTGCTAAATGTTGTCTTTTACCGCTTTGATATCATCTGAACTGTATATAAACTGTGTCGAAACCCTTCTCTTCTTACCTCCGGGGAGAAGCTCGCTGGTCGAGACTCCCCATTCTGTTAGTGTCAATACCTTAAATAAGAAAGAGGCCGGACAAGTTACAAAGCCGGACGATCTCGCGGGTCCCCGGTACGTAGCCCCCTCCTCGACTCGAGTTGTCCGCTCGGGTACACAGTCTAAAACATATACCCAGGTTATAAACCTAGCATAACGAAACCTCATGCTGGATCCCTAGTATGAACGATTATTTGCATCATGTTGCATTTGACGTAGGGGACTCAACACAGGGGTTGGGTCCGTCTAGGACAGGCAACCTGAAATGAAAAGACCATCCTGCTGCATCCCGTTTGTTGGAGCATTTATTTGCTTCAGATCTGCATGCTGACCGGTTTCTAAAAAAAAATTCAAAAAAAAGGGGAAAAAGAAAATAGCAGCGTAGGGAGATAATTACTTATTTATTTATTTTTGGAAAAATAAAACAAATGTACAAGTAGTATCAAAACCTCGCCGGAATTTTCTTTAAAAAAAAAAAGGAAAAATGAAAACAAAATTTGTCTTCTAGTTTGATTTATTAAAAAAAAACATATAAAAAATTTCCTTTTAATCACTTTCAAAATCAAAAAAAAAGAAAAAGAAAAGGGGTATTTATTTAAAAAAAAAAAGTAGAAAATTCAAAACTCAAAAAATATTGTTTCATCTGTAGTATCTATTTAAAAGATTTTCGAAAATTTCCAAAAAAAAAAAAAGAGTTAAAAGAAGTTTAAAATTCATAAATATTTCCTAAGTCTTTTTTTTCAAAAAAAAAAATATATAAAAATCCAGAAAAATATTTTTTTCTTCTTTTCTTTAAAAGATTGTAGTCAGAAGGGGTTTAGTTTATTTACTCTACGCCTGATCGGACCGAACTACGCGGGTCTGATTCTCACCGGATGTGAGATACGTAGGCAAACCTCATCGGTTCCGACCCCAATTTTAAAAAAAATCCAAAAATATTTTCCTTTAGTTCCTTCTTTATAAATCTTTCCTTAGAAAATGCAAAAAAGAAATAAAAAATAATATAGAAGTTTTCTTTAAACTCAAATAAAAAAATATAGTTTCCTTATTTCTAAAGTCTTTCATACGAAAAAATGAAATAAGAATTAAAATCAGCAACAAAAATCCAAAAAATACTCTTTTCTTTTTAGTCTTTCTTTTGTAAATGTCCATAAAAAAAATATTTGAAAAATTGAATTCCAAAAATATTAGGGCTTTTCTTTAGAAGTGCTTTTGTAAATAAATAAAAACTCAGAAATTCCACATCATTTTCTTAAAAGTCCCTCTTTCAAAAATTTAAGAGGCAACATCATAAATCAAAAAATATATATTCTTTCTTCCGTAGAAAAAGGTGAAACAAATGAAAAAAATCAACCAAACACATTTTCTTTTTTGTTTAAAAAAAAACATTTCCAAAGTTCAAGTCAAAAGCAAATAAATTTTTAGAAGTCTTTCTTTAAAAAATAAAACAAAAATCAAAATAAACATAAAAAATTCTTTCTTCTTTTAAAGCATTTCTTTCAAAAATTCAAAAAAAAAAGGTTTAGTTTAGTTACTCCATTTTCGATTCCCGAACTACGCAAGATCTGATTCACGCGGCATCGTGATACGTAGGCAATCCTCATCGGATCCGGTCACATTTTTAACTGCAAATAATGAAAACAATAATAATAGGAAATAATAAAATAAAAAAATAAAAAAATAAAAAAACGATAAATAAAGGGAAGCCTTAAGGAGAAGCCGGAATGACACATGTCTTTGTTGCAAGCATGTGGAAACTCCCCTGACTGTATAGGTGCATCACACCCCAATGTGAGATTACCTGTCTGTTATTTGTTTTAAACTAATCGTCATGTTTGCTGATAAGTTCAAGTTCCTAGAAAAGTGGTTTGGTTTTGTGGTAATCTGGCCTCTCATACGTACTTCACGAGATCAAAAGGAGACGTTCAGCCACCCGTCGCTAAATCGAGAGGAATTGCTCATACATATTTCACAAGGTCGAAGGGAAGTGTCGAAATGTCTTCAGAAATTCCTCTGCCAACGATTCCTATTTTGGAGGAAAGTTCAATCTCAGCCATCCCAACTTCTGAGTCAGCAACTGTCGAGGAAAATAGGATTCTGCGTCTCCGCATGATGGAAATGTGGGACGCCTGGGCCAATGGAAAAGAGCCACCAAGTGCGATCCCTGGATTCCCTGAGCTTTTTCCTAGGGCAAGTGGGACCTCCAACATCCCCACAAGTTATCCAAATACCCCACTGGGATTTCCTACCATCTCAACCTACTTTACTGGAACACCTTCTGAGTCTCGCCCCCAGGTGTTAGCTGCCGGAGCGGTTTCAAACATATTCACTGCTCCACCTTGTTCATCCACGGCACAACCTGTTTTACCCAGGCCTAACTTCGATTCATCATCCTTCACATTTCAAGCACCACCTCTTCCATTGGAACCTAGTCAGTTCACTACCAACGCTTACCCTCAGCCGTCTCGGTACGAGTTTATCGCAGGACAGGAGAAAGCCGAGAAAACGCCTGAACAAGAGGAAATGACCAGAAAGATGAGGAGTATGGAACAGAGTCTCAAAAGCATACAAGGCTTGAGCGGACAGAAAAGTGTATCCTATGCCGATTTATGCATGTTCCCTCATGTGCACCTGCCATTGGGATTCAAAACCCCAAAATTCGAGAAGTACGATGGGCATGGTGATCCTATTGCTCATCTCAAAAGATATTGCAATCAGCTGCGGGGAGCCGGTGGAAAGGAAGAACTACTCATGGCCTATTTCGGAGAAAGTCTGGTTGGCATCGCATCTGAGTGGTACATGGACCAGGATATGTCTCGCTGGTACATCTGGGATGATCTTGCTAGAGATTTCGTCAGGCAATTCCAGTACAACGTCGATATTGCTCCAGATAGGAACTCTCTGACAAATCTAAAGAAGAAACCCTCAGAAAATTTCAGAGAATATGCAGTTAAGTGGCGCGAACAAGCTTCAAGAGTGAAACCTCCAATGGATGAGATAGAAATGGTCACTGTCTTCCTGCAAGCCCAAGAGCCCGATTACTTTCAGAACATGATGTCGGCCATGGGAAAACCTTTTGCAGAGGCCATCAAAATTGGTGACATGGTAGAACACGGTTTGAAAACAGGTAGGATTTTAAGTCAGGCATCCATTAGAGCAACCTCCCAAGCCATCCAAGGTGGATCCGGAGGAATGGCAAAGAATAGGACAAGAGAAGAAACAACCATGGCAGCATCATGGGGAAAAAGATACCGGGCCCCTAGACCTGTGTTCTCTGAAATAACCCCTCAACACTACTATCCTCATTCTGATATGGTCTATGCTCCACCACTTTATGCGGTTATGAATGCTCAACCTTTCAGCCGACCGCAACCACAGGCTAACAGAAATCAAGCTCCACCTCCTAGAAGTCAGCCTCCTTACCGAAACCGCTACAATCCTCGGCCTTCCCAAAATAACTTCCGTCCTCGGGAACCACCCAGGAGACCCAACTATACACCAATCGGTGAACCCTACTCCGCCCTATTCCCTAAGCTTGTCCAGATGAATTTGTTGCAACCCATACCACCAAACGGGCAAAACCCAGAATCACCATCATATCAGCGGGGTGTCAGGTGTGCATACCATTCAGGGGTAGAAGGGCACGATACAAACGACTGTTGGACATTGAAACAAGCGGTAGAGAATTTGTTAGAGCAAGGGAAAATTGTGTTGAAAGACGAGGATGTCCCAAATGTGACCAATAATCCGCTGCCCGCCCACAACAACGGGCCGATGATTGGGATGATTTGTGAAGACAAGGAATTTGATCCGGCACTTAAGGCCATAATTGCTATTGCTAAAACAGAAAGGAAGCCCAAGTCAACCCCGAAGCAAGAGAAAGAGGAAAAGAAGAGTAAAATCACCGAGACTGAACCGGAAAAGAAAATTGATGTATCCAAGCAGGCCTATGTGGTATGGGGGACGATCAAACCACCTCGGCTGAATGAGCCAGTGGTTATTGGACGCATACCACAGAAGCCAAAGTACAGTAAAGAGGAAGATGATAAGGGGTTCACGCTCGAAGAGAGTGAGGGAACATGTGAGGCGATGAGGAATAAGTTATGCGAAACACACATGGTCCAGCCAGGAGAGGGCACTAGCACCGCTGAGGTATCGTATATGGGACCAAGCGCCAAGCTTCAAAACTGGAAGGCTACGCCATTCCTGATCAAACGGAAGTCCTAATGGACCTGTCCTGCCACTTTCTCTGCATCACGAGCTACCCCAGGGTGTGACTCAGATGTTTTCTTTAGATTCCTGTTTTTAATTTCCTGAATGTCAACTTTTTTTTATCTTCCCAAAATTCCAAGAAATGAAATCATGTTTCATCGCTCACTTTCTTTTTCAAGATATCTGCTATATTTTCTTTTTTTTGTTCTCTTCAATTCTGATGATGCAGCTTTAAATAACATGACATGCTTGCGGACTTCATGCCCAGATCCCGAGAACTCCGTCAGACTTCAAATAATGAGTCAAAATTTGAAATATAAAGAATTTGAGAAAATAGGGACAACTAAAGAAAATTGGTTCATGGTTTGGAAAATGTCCGTCACTAAAGCAGAGTTTGAGGACAGTAAATGGGTTTAGACCCGTACGGAATGTTAACCTTAATGACTGCGGTTTGTCACGAGCAATTGTACCGACAAAGAAGGGTCCATACGTCATTGGAAAATATTGCCAAGAGGAGCATTTGTATCTAGGCGACGTCGAAAGAAATGACGCCGACCCCGCTTTGAAAGCAGATGCAGTACTATGCCTAAATCGCTCCGGCGATGTCTTCGCACAGTTTGAGATGACGAAGGCTTTCATTCTCGCTACCCAAACACTATCAACCCTTTGCAAACCTATTTGAGCCGGTTACTCTTCTTTGATTACCCTCTTTGGAACCTGAAAGTATTATTAAAAATAAAATGAAAGAAAAAGAGAAATTGAAATGAAAAAGACAAATAAAGAAAAAAAGGGAAGAAGAAAGAATTAGAAAAAAAAATATACATATATAAAAAAAAAGATACAATGAAAATGAGAATATAAAAAAAGAAAAAAAAGAAGAAGAAAGATACAATGAAAATGAGAAAATGAAAAGGAAGTGAAAAACAAAGCAAATCAGAAAAAAAAAAAGTTGCCTGAACTACGTCTGACTTGATTCCGAAAGGATACGTAGGCAACCTCTCCCTGGGGTTCAGTCACACCAAAATAAAAATCCAAGAAGTCCCCCAAAAGTGAAACTGGGGCAGAAGTTATAATGGTTCGGCAATGATCCCGCCCAAAAGGTTCCAAAGTTGTAGTTCAATTCCGATTCTTTTCACCCCAAACCTTGTCCAAGTCCTTCTGATCAATTGGCAAAGACAGGAAAGTGGAAAACATCATTGTTGGAATCTGATAGAAATCAAATCGAGAAGAATAAAGTGAGAAAGTCTTATTGGTGAAAACCTTCGGGCACCATGAGGCGATGAGAGTAGAGAAATCAAAAATGAGAGAGGTCGATTAGCGAAAACCCGCAAAGGGCGTGGTCGACCGGAAAAAGGATACTTCATCACTGAAAGTCCTGGAAAGGTTCTCCGGTTTAGAAACCCAGATCAATAGGTTCATGAGAAGCTGGAGTTTGATACGGATCGGACATCCAGTCCAAAAGGCATGTCATGTCAGTTTGAAGCCAGCATGCACTCCAGATAAGTCCTTTTTCCCCCGAAAGGGACGCTTCTCTTTAAACTCATATGCTTTCCTTTTGCATAGTTTTCTTTGAATCCCTTTCAATCTAACTCTGATTCCGCAACAATTACAAAGAAAAGGTGGCAGGACCGGTTTCACAGGGCCCCGCCTGGCAAGAGTCAAAGAAAATACGCGGCCTCAGTGGTGCGTCAGTCCCATCCCGACTGACCATGGTAGTATATTTGCTTCCAAAGTAAAGACTTCAAAAAAAAAAAGCCTACAAAGACAAAATAAAGTTGGAAAGGTTAAGTACCACGCGGTTAGCCACTGCAGTTTAGGTTTCAGGATCAAAATCCCTGACACAAAACCAACAAATCCCCACAGGGTCTCCCTTTGTAAAAATCCCAGTCTCCCTTGTAAAAATCCCCCAAAGAGTCTGCCCAGCAAATCCCCAACAAGTCTGCCTTGTACAAATCCCCACAGAGTCTCCCCAATAAAAAATCCCCACTGAGTTGGCCTCGTAAAGAATCCCCAAGCAGAATGGGATGAAAGAACCAAAACCTTACACGAACAAATCATCACAAATCCGGAAATGCGAGTCTGATCAATTTAAAACGGGTCGCCTGTGAATCCAATCAATGGCAAAGTTTCTCAACAGGAATTAGTCCAAGACCAAGCAATTGTAACGATCAAGGCCACCGAATCAACCACCGTTTTTAAACTGACAATTTTTCTTTGCTTAGGAAAATTGAGACAGGTACAATCCAAAGCAACCATGCAAGAAGCAGGTTAGCCCAAAAGAAATGAAGCGCGCGAGCGTCGAAACAGCTTTGCAGCAGGAAAACGACCAAAAGTAAGTTTCCCCGGAATTCTTTCATGCATTTTTTAAAAAAAAATAAAATACAATAAAAAATAAAAAATAAAAGTAATATAAAATAAAATAAATAAATATATATATATATATATATAAAGGAAAACCAAAGAAAAGAAAGAAGACAAGAAAGAAAAATGAAAATCCCCAGAAGAAAAACAAATCAGGGTAACATAGAACTTCATTCCTCAACTATCCCGGTATAAACCACGGATCTCCCTGGCATCACCCAAGGAGCTTTTTCTATCCAAATCCGCGGCATAACCCGAGGACTCTTACCTTTTCCCGGCATAACCCGATGAATCTTTCCGGCATAACCCGATGAATCTCCCGGCATAACCCGATAAATCTTCCCGGCATAACCCGATAAATCTTCGCGGCATGATCCGATTAATCTTTCCGGCATGATCCGATGAATCTTTCCGGCATGACCCGATGGATCTTCCCGGCATGACCCGATGAATCTTCCCGGCATGATTTGATGACTTCCCCGGCATAACCCGAGGACTCTTACCTTTTCCCGGTATAACCCGATGAATCTCCCGGCATAACCCGATAAATCTTCCCGGCATAACCCGATAAATCTTCCCGGCATGATTTGATGACTTCCCCAGCATAACCCGAGGACTCTTACCTTTTCCCGATATAATCCGATGAATCTCCCGGCATAACCCGATAAATCTTCCCGGCATGATTTGATGACTTCCCCAGCATAACCCGAGGACTCTTACCTTTTCCCGGCATAATCCAATGAATCTTCCCAGCATAACCCAATGACTTCCCCGGCATAACCCGTGGACCTTTTCCGGCATAACCCGATGAATCTTCCCGGCATGACCCGATGAATCTTCCCGGCATGATCCGATGAATTCCCCGGCATAACCCAAGGACTCTTACCTTTTCCCGGCATAACCCGATCTTTCCGGCATGACCCGATGAATCTTCCCGGCATGATTTGATGACTTCCCCGGCATAACCCGAGGACTCTTACCTTTTCCCGGCATAACCCAATGAATCTTCCCGGCATAACCCGATGACTTCCCCGGCATAACCCGTGGACCTTTTCCGGCATAACCCGATGAATCTTCCCGGCATGACCCGATGAATCTTCCCGGCATGATCCGATGAATTCCCCGGCATAACCCAAGGACTCTTACCTTTTCCCGGCATAACCCGATCTTTCCGGCATGACCCGATGAATCTTCCCGGCATGATCCAATGAATCTTCCCGGCATAACCCGATGACTTCCCCGGCATAACCCGTGGACCTTTTCCGGCATAACCCGATGAATCTTCCCGGCATGACCCGATGAATCTTCCCGGCATGATCCGATGAATTCCCCGGCATAACCCAAGGACTCTTACCTTTTCCCGGCATAACCCGATCTTTCCGGCATGACCCGATGAATCTTCCCGGCATGATTTGATAACTTCCCCGGCATAACCCGAGGACTCTTACCTTTTCCCGGCATAACCCAATGAATCTTCCCGGCATAACCCGATGACTTCCCCGGCATAACCCGTGGACCTTTTCCGGCATAACCCGCGGACCTTTTCCGGCATAACCCGATGAATCTTTCTGGCATAACCCGATGAATCTTTCCGACATAACCCGATGACCTACCGGCATAACCCGAGAACTCTTTCCCTTTTTTCCGGCAAAACCCGACGAATTTTTTTGGCATAACCCGAACAGTGTCCAGCATAGCCTGGCAATCCTCCCAATTTAGGGCTCCGATCCCTAAGTTGAGCAATTTTCCATTTAGCCAGCATTAGGGCTCCAACCCTGAACTAAGCATTTTTTCTGTTAGCCGACATTAGGGCTCCAATCCCTGAGTTTCGCTTTGTAGATTAGGGTTTTTTCCAATCCCCTCATCAATTCTGTAAATTTTCATGACAATTAACTCACGAAATTTTCCTAGTGAAACTGGGGCAGAAATTTCGTTTGTTTGTTTTGTTGTCTCAACAGGTCTGACCCTGAGGTGCATGGATCGAGACGACCTACGGGGTGAGTCTCAATCCAGAATAAAGAAAAGAATAAAAGAACAAAAGAAGAAAAAAAAGATGTTCCCACATATTGGAACAAACAAAGGGCAGGTCGCTCAAAAAATTGGATCAAATTCCTGAGCTCCGCCAATCCCGTTTCATTCAATACTGCAGAAATAAACAAACGCCTACAACTTGCGAGCATCAAGATTCGGATCGAAGTCTACAAGCAGAATTAGCTGAGATCCAAGATCAAGTTGCAAAAGAATTATAGATAGGAATCTTGTAACTAGCGGTTGACAGGCATAAGTAGTTAGTTCAGTTTCAATTTCCTTTGGGTTGTAATAAGGAGGTCAGTAAAGCAGTAGTGGCAACAGCAACAACAGTAACAGCAAGCATTGCAATCCCATGGTAGTCCCAGCAACCAAAATTTTCCGAACTACATTGACCTGATTCCTGTTTAGCCCAGGATATGTAGGAAACCTTTGAAGCAAAGGTTTGGTCAAATATTTTTCAAAAAAATGCTTCAACGGAGTACTCGGATGGTCAAAAATCGCTCGCTTTATCTTTGCACGAAAACCCTTCGTGTCTCCGGGCAAAGAGGGGCAGCTGTAAGCACGTGATTTTTGCCCAATATGAGAATTACTCCCAAAAAATTCAAAAATAAAATGATTTTTCTTTGGTGTGCAATTTTGTGATATTTTGTGATATTTTGAATAATTATTTGTATTTGTCTGTGCGTGTTTATTTGCTAAATTAATAAAAAATACAAAAATATATCGCATTTTGCATGTAGGATTTAATTCTACAATTGTTAGTAATTAAATTTGTTTTACAAAAATTAAAAATTACAAAAATAGGCATCGTTTGCATTTTTAGCATTTAATGTCCAAATATACAATTTTATGCTTAATTATTACTTAATTGTGCGTTAATTATTATTGGGAGTTAATTTGCGCTTTTATAACTTAATTTAATTCTTAATAATAGTTTAAGTATTTTTATAATTTAGTTTTAGAGAAATAAAAGAAGAAAGACAGCGAAAATATAAAGAAAGTCGGAATTGGGCCTCTTCTTCGATTTCAAGTCATAGGCCCCAAAAATGCCCCAATCTTCCCTACGACCCAGTCCATTTCGAACTGGGTCGACCCAGTCCATAACCCAAAAGACCCAAACCCCCTTTGTCTTTCATTTTTTTACAAAACAAAAACAAAACAAAAAATAAAAAAAAAACAGGAAAACCCTAACACTAACCATCCGCCACCCCCCCTCATTTTCTTTCTTCTTCTTCAAGCTCCAAATGATCTCCATCCATGGCTGCCCCTTCTTCAGCTTTCTTCATTCCAAGCTTCATCTTCATCGTCAAATAGCATCCGCCATCGACGAGCTCGCCAAGCTCCCATGGCTGCGAATCTTCTTCTCCTTCTTTTTTGTTGCGTCGTTGTTTCTTCTACTGCTGCTGCGTCTGCCATGGTTGCTCCTCCACTGTTTCTGCGTCGCTGCTGCTGCTGCCACTGCGTCGCTGCTACTACTGTCACTGCATCGACGCTGCTGCTGCCACTGCGTCGCCACTGCTGCTGCCACTGCGTCGCCGTTGCTACTGCCACTGCTGCGTCGCTGCTGCTACTCAGACGTGTTGTTCACTGCTGCTCCGTATCACTGTTGCTCGTGCTGCTGCTGCTGCGTCATTGGCTTCTTCAACTCCGCTATGCTGCTGCCCGCCACTTCTTCATCTCCATGTTGTCGCTACTGTTTTATGTTGCTGCGTTTTTCTTCATCTTTCACCTCGACTGGTGCTTGTTGCTTCGACGTCTTCAAGTCCGTTTATGTCCCAAGTTTCATTGGTTTCATTTAGAGTTCGTTCGATGTTCGTCGTTGGTCATTTACGGTTAGTTGTTCTAAGTTTTATTTCGTCCATAATTTGTTTGATATTTTCAGATTTGGAATTAGTATAAGTTTGCTTTATTTTTATTATTTATTGTTAGTTTAATTATATTGTTGTTAGATTTAAGTGGAAGATTCAATTTAATTATTTTTCAGTTTATTCTATTAATTTTAAGAGGATTTAGTTTTAATATAGAAAGGTATTAGTTTAAATCGTTCAAATCCGTTGTTGGTTGTTAATATAGATTTATTTCGTGTTCATCTTGTTTGAAGTTCGTTTTTAATGTAGTAATTTAATGCGAAGTTATGTTTTGGTTTTAATTTTTGGATCATGTATCTTTGTTATAAGTTTTGTTGGATTTAATTTAAGAAAGATTAGTTGATTATTTGAAGATTAGTGATTTGAATATGTTTATTTGTTTTGTTTAAGTTTAATTCGAAGTTTGAACAAAGTTTGTTTGTTATTGTTATTGAATATTTTCGTTCATGTTCATACTTTGTTTGGTTGATCTTGAATCCGAAATTTGTATAGTTTGATTTCTTGTTTATCATTTATGATAATTTCTTGAATTTGTCTCATAATCTTGTTTAAGTTTAATATAGGAATTGTTTGTTGTAATGTTGTTAGAGTAGTTGATTTTAAGTTCAATATTATTGAATTTAGAAATCTAAATATACTTGTTTGTTGTTGTTGTTGAATCCGAAAATAGAATTGTTTGTTGCTAAAATATTGTTCAATCAAATTTTAGTTGTTCTTTGTTGTTCAATTCATGTTCATGTGATTTGTTGTTGAAATGTTGAAGAAATCATGTTCATGAAATTTGTTGTTTGAACATTGTTAGAAATTAATCATATTGTCTATATTTTGGTTAAGTTTGATTAATTGATGTGTTATAGCTGATGGGTAGTTTGGTAATTTATAGTACTTTCTGGGGTAAAATAGTAATTTGTAATAGGATCGGAGGGGTAGTTTAGGAATTGTACATTTTGTAATTGTTTATATGAAGCATGGGGGACAAAATAAAATGGGGTGGGTTGTGATATGGTTATTTAATATAAAGGGGGGACAAGACAAAATTTAGTGGGGGAATCTTGCATTATTTTATGTTAGGCATGAGGGACAAAATATAATGGGGTGGTGTGATATGTTTATTTAATGTAATGGGGATGAGTGGGAAGATAATGGGTTTGGTAGAGAAAATGGGTTGATTTTAATTGATTAAAAGATTTATGGATTGGGGGATATATATAGAGAGGTCTTGAAATCAAAAAAAAGGACAGACAGACAGAGATAGAGAGAAAAAAGAATAGAGGAAGAAAAATTTAAGAGAGGAAATTCCTAAAAAAAAATATACTAAGACTTTAGAAAAACAAAAAGAAAAACATTCTGGAAATTCAAAAGAAGAAGAATATACACCTGGTTTACAATCCAAATATTCTGAGATACGGATTGAGAAATTAAGGGTTTAACACTAACTAGTCTTTCAAAAAATCTGAAAAGTTTCCCTTTGCTTCTTCCGTTGGTTGTTGTTGTTTCTGGATTTTGTTTTGATTTTAAAATCTGTCACTAAGTTTCTCGTCGCTGGTTGTTACTAGTTGCTGGGATTGCTGTTATTGTATGCTACTGAATTTCTGCTGATCTCTCACTTTTCTTTTGCTTCCAATATCAGGTACACAACTGACACGCTGATTATTGTAAACTGAAACAGGAAGCATGAATACGAAAAATGAAGAATTGAAGTTCTAAATTTATTTTGAATTATATTCTTAATTTTATTTGTATATATAAATTATTTAGCTTACAAAAATCGGAATCATGTAGCTATTTAATGTTTATATAGTGGAACATCCAACGATAGCTTAACGGATGAACTATCTATATATTGCTTAAAAATAAATAAATGGTGTAGTAACTCTGTCTAAGTTAAAAATCAAACGAATAAACCATTTCGGAACTTGTAAGAAAATTGTTTAGTTAAATAATATTGTTTAATTCCAGCATGTAAATGTTTTAGGATTAAAATTAGATTGCCAAGTTTTTTTTTAATTTGACAAACTGAGAACATGCCTAGTATAATGTAATTAGGTAGTAATACGTGAAGCCCAGGTTTAGTTTAATGCCATATACGTTGGGCCTGTGCCCGTATTGGCAACGGACTGCCTTGCTTGTATCATTTTTCAGAATTTACGAATCATATTCGAAACTCAACTACAACAACTCAAGCATGTAAATAAATTAAGACCTTTTCTCTTTCATTTTTGGAGACAATTTTAATAGAAAATGTAGGCACTTTAGGATTATCCTGATAAAATAAATGAGATGAGCCTCGCCCAATAAAACGCACAAATTGCGGGGCCCTCGATAAATGTTTAATTAAAATTACTTAGACTTCGGGATGAGCCGTTTAGCAAAATTCCACGGCCTTACCCAGAAATAATAATACGATAATTGCTTCAGGTGCGCATTTTAATAATCTTACCTTCTTAAATTCGGGTGCACATTTATGTGACCCAAATCCAAATCTCAACGGAGTCGGAGTGTATTAACAACCACGGGCGCATTGATTGTGACGTGGTTCGAAACGCATTTTCACGACGTTGCAATTCCATAAAAAATAAATAATAATAAAAGCGGTTTTAAACTTAATTAAAGCACATAAAGTAATAACATGTATTAAATCAGATATCTAGCCATTATAACAATTCAAGCGACCGTGCTAGAACCACGGGATTCGAGGGTGCCTAACACCTTCCCTCGGGTCAACAGAATTCCTTACTTAGAATTTCTGGTTCGCAGACTTCATTTGGAAAGTCAAATATTTTCCTCGATTTGGGATTCAAGACAAACTGGTGACTTGGGACACCAAAAGCCAAACCTTTCCCAAGTGGCGACTCTGAATTAAATAAATAATCCCATTTCGAATATTGTCAATTAAATTGGAAAAACTCCCTCGCGCATTCAACTCTTCGGGGCGGGCGCGCAAAAAGGAGGTGTGGCAATTATGCCACGAGATGGATTGATATTGTGCTTGGGCCGTAAGAGACCCCTCCAGGAGTCTGCACACCCCCAGTGAGTGCGGGTACCCATTGTGATATGAGATAGAGCCCGAGGTGTTGGTGTTGTTCCATGTGTTGCCCGAGGGGCTGGTGTTGTTCCATGTGTTGCCCGAGGGGCTGATTCTGTTGGTATTGTACCCGAGGGGCGGTTCTATATATGTTTATCTTTTCTAGCTGCCTGTCATTTACTTGCTTAACTGTTAAAAAGGCATTTTTAAAGAAGCTTAAACCGAACTAAGGTGACATTACATGTTTTTCACTGTTTCATTACTTTCACTGGCTTTATACTGCTTCCTTATAGCCTGTTGATGTGCCTTTACGTTATTTCTTATCGCTCAGCCTTCATTTATTATTATTACTCACTGAGTTGGAGTACTCAATTTACTCCCTGCACCCTGTGTGCAGATGTAGGAGTTTCAGGACCCGCCAGTAGGGGTTGATTGCTCAGCAGGCTATTTCGGAGTCCACTAGGTAGCTGCTCGGCGTTTGCAGCCCAGTGTCTCTCCCTCTTATCATCATTTCTTTCCCTTGTCCTAGTTATGTAATAGATTGTGTAGACTCTTTCAGACTTGTAGTTTTGTGATAGATGCTCATGACTGGTAACACCCCGATGTCGGGCTGTGTTGGTTTTACTTCTGCAAGCTTAATTGAGATTTTATCGTGTTAAAGACTTAAATTGTGTATTTTTAAATGTTAAAAAGAGTTGGGCGTTGTGTCGGCTGGCCTTGTCTTCACGAGAGGCGCCATCACGACCGGGTCCGGGTTTAGAGTCGTGACACCTATTTCATGAAGGAAGGTTTTGAAAACTGTGACTACGAGCATACATTGTTCATCAAGACAAGTACTGATGGCATTTAATTGTAAGTTTATTAGTTGATGATCTTATATTTACCGGCAATGATGAGTTAATGTTTGCAGAATTTAAAGGTTCCATGAAGCATGAGTTTGACATGACAGACCTTGGAAAAATGAGATATTTCCTTGGTTTGGAAGTTTATAAAAGATCATATGGAATTTTTATCACTCAAAAGAAATATGTATTGGAGGTACTGCAGAAGTTTGGGATGGATAAAAGCAATTTTGTCCATAATCCAATTGTTCCTGGCTTTAAGCTTATGAAAGATGCGGAATATAAGCAAATTGTAGGTAGTCTCATGTATCTCACGGCAACTCGACCGGATATGATATTTGTGGTGAGACTTATTAGCAGATATATGGAGAATCCCACTTAACTTCATTTACAAGCGGCGAAAAGGGTGTTAAGGTATATAAAGGGGACAATTGAGTTTGGCATATTTTACAGGAAGGGAGGAGATGGTGGACTTGTTGGTTACACAGATAGCGAGTATGCTGGCGATTTGGAAGATAGAAAAAGCACATCAGGATGTGTGATTTTATTGAGCTCAGGGGCAGTAGCGTGGTCTTCAAAGAAACAACCAGTAGTGAGTTTATCTACTACAGAAGCAGAATTTATAGTTGTTGCTTCATGTGCATGCGAAGCTGTTTGGTTGAAGAGGGTATTAGAAAAGTTGGATCCTAATCAAGGCAAGACATCTATTATTCACTGTGATAATAGTTCTGCAATTAAACTTTCAAAAAATCCAGTTATGCATGGTCGCAGCAAGCACATAGATGTGCGTTTTCACTTCCTGCGAGAACTCACAAAAGATGGCACTGTGAAATTGGTTTACTGCGGTACAAAGGAACAATTAGCTGATGTGATGACTAAACCCCTCAGGCTGGATGTCTCCTTGAAGTTGCGAGAATTGTTGGGAGTTTGTTTTAAGTCTAAGATAAACTGTGTGCTCATAGCATTCAGTTTAAGGGAGGAATTGTTAGGAGTCTTTTAGTGTTTAGCTTCCTAATGTTTTTAGAGTTATTTGTTTGTCGAGTTCTTCGTGTCATTAGAATTTGTTAGACTCTGGGAAACATAGTTTTAACTTTAGATGTCGGTTATGTAAGGCTATATATAGCCATATTCGTTTCAATAAAATTATTGAGTTCCTCCTTCATATTTCCTCCCTGCATAAGTTTTCTTTGGTTTTCAACAATGGGGAGTAATATAATAGTTGGCAAATTCAAAGTACAAGCATAAACATGACGAAAAAAGCATTTGCAATTAGTAAAACTCTAATTCAATTTGTTGCAAAGTCGACAGCATATTTTTCTTTTCAGTACACTAATTTTTACACAAAAATGTTTTTTACTTACAACAGGAACACCTTTTCAATATATACATCATAGTATGGTCAGTATTTTAGAACTAAGATGGATGAAATATATTTTTTAGACAAAATATAGAAATGAAAGAGAAGATAGTATATCATCATCTATGCAGCCAAAATAGGTTTTTCTCATATTAGGTCTAAAACCTGACTTGCACTGAGGTGAATAGTTGAACTAATGATTAATTATTTTAAATTTTCTTCAAAGTATTTGTTGTGATTGAATGATACATTACTACAGTCTACTATTATATATACAGCCCTTCCGTATTTTTTTCAAAGTCTTTCAGCATATTTCATTATCAAAAATTCATGTGGGAAATTAAGAAAAGCATAGGAAGTTGAGACATAATTTTTGATGAAATAAGTAACATGAACGAAGAAAACATGGAAATATTATTAGTTTCACGAGAAGTTTTATTTTGTGTCTCATACAACTATACTAGTTGTATGAGGCTTCTTTTTGTCTCATAAATTTGTGGACCCCAATCTTACACTTCTGGGTCCACAGAAATCTGGGTTCACAAAACTGTGAGACAAAAAAATTGTCTCATACAACTAGTGTCATTTGTACGAGACACAAAATAAAATTTTCCTAATTTCACAAACTTAGTAGTATAAGTTCTTGATTTGACAGGAAACTGAAAAATGGACAGAAAATTGCTAGTGGAAATGTAGTATTTGGTACTACAGGTAGTAGAGATAAATTTTGTTTTGGTTTTTCGGTACTAACTCAGATTGACAATTTCTGAACAGTGACTACTAAACTATCGACAATTAAAAATGATTAATCCTCTTGTCAAATTGAAATTGTCTTCACTGTGATTGTGTTAAATAATCTCTATTAGTTTACTATGTACCTAACCATATCAAAAATTCTCACTCCAGAACACTTTAAGGTTAAGATCTTTTAGTTTATGGCATAATACAATGTATCCATTACCTAGGAATCTTGTTTCTGAATACACTACTTCCTACACTTCAATTAAAAACTCAGTTCTGACCCCATAAAAAAATAATTAAAAACTCAGTCAAGTTTTTAGTAATATTTTAAAGATCCAACAAACCACTCATTTTCTTAATTTTTCTTAAGGGGGAATCTGTGATATTAGTCCCCGAAATACTGATAAATTTTGAAAGTGGTTCTTCTGATGTTTGATTTAAGCATATTTACCTTCATTTGATCGAAATATGTATTTATGATCCTTTTCCTTGTGAATCTTTATAATATACCGAATTATTCAATGTTAAATTATTTAATTACCCTTGTATGATATCAAATTTGTACTATTACTTCATATCTAATTTGAGGGTAATATAATTCTACAAAATAATTTAAATATCCTAAGGGAACCAAAAACACTAGATTAATTATGCTTAGTGAAATATTTGTACAAGAACCAAAATCAAGATTTATGGAAGGATCAAAAGTGCAATTATCCTTTTGTTAAAATAGTTGCTTGAGATATAAGTATAAATATAAAATTAAAGGCATACGTCCGTAATGAAATTCACATTCAACCAACTTTTCCCATCACTTTCAAAGTCTAATCTTTATAAACTTGAGCCGTCGATCTTTACATGTACCAAATTTAAGTGAAAGACCACCTTAAAAGATATGTCAAAGCCAAATGTAAGAAGATCATATGCAATAGAGAAACACAGTAGCAGCAGCAGTAGTAGTACCCAAACAAACAAGAATTATAACTTGTTTTATTTATCCAAACACTTGAAGAAAGTTTACCCAATAGGACTTGATAAAACTTATTCCTTTTCTTCTCTTTCGTTGTCTCTATCTCAGACTTCAGATGATGAGAAATTATCTTCGGCCTTTCAGAAAAGACAAGTTCCAGCAGCCATTAAAAATGTTAGTCGTGCTTTAGATTATGCTAAGCCATGTCCTAGTGAGAAAGAGCTTATGAGGTGCAGTTGGATAACAACTACCAGTGGTATATATATTTCAACTACCATTAATTACTTTTCCTTTTCTTTTTCTCATTTTTCTTTCTTTGGAACCAGTATAATCTAATGTTAGTTTCTTCATGTAAGGTTAAAACAGTCTAAAGTTTCATACTATAAAGTACAAATAATATGTAATGTTTCTTAGTATAAAGCTAACGCAGTCTGGTGCACTAAGCTCCCACTATACGCGCAGTTCAGGAAAAAACCGGATCACAAGGGTCTGTTGTATACACCCTTATCCTGCATTTCTGCAAGAGGCTATTTCTACGGCTCTTGCATGAATTTTATCTTTCTTAGTATAAATTACCACCAAAAAAAAAGTATAATCTAATCTTTGTTAGTGTTTTTCTTTAGTACTTTTTTGTAAACCGGGATTCCACCATGAGATTTTTTTTTTTTTTTTTGAGTTTAACTTTTGTGCATTGATTTGTGCAAATTTTTTATGTGATAAGTTAAGGTGACCTACAACAATAATATATAATGGTATGTAGTAATCCTAATCCGATTACCTAAAAAATATAGTAAATAAAATAACATGGTCTTACTGGTTAATGTAAACGTTCTTTACATGGTCAATTTACATAATTAGTTAATTAAATTCTCTTTTACTAGCATAATGTGCCTTACAGGTCTTAATATTACATTCTTTAGTGAAAAGTTGACTTGAAAACAAAATTGGACATGAAAGTAGGAGTTAATTGGATTATTGATCTTCCTAATTAGTTTCACAATAAAAAATTTAAAAGACTCATTTGGTTTGCTATATATACAGATAAGGTTTATGTGCAGTTCCATGATGAATGCTGGGGTGTTCCAGCCTATGATGACCAGTAAGTATTTTTATATTTTACAGCATATTCACCAATTAAATTTTCCAAGAGAATATTAGTAACTGGTCAAGGGTACACACACACACACTGCAGTCGATTGTTCGAGCTACTTTCATTGGCTGGACTGTTGATGGACTACAACTGGACTGAAATTTTAAGGAGAAGGGAACTAATAAGGTACAACTTTAATTTAATTTCCACTTCGTAATTAGCTCTTATTACTCTCGAAAAGGGGTGATGTTTCTTTTTCTTTATTTTATAATAATTAATGGTCACGTGTAAAATATAGTTCAAGAATCCTTTTCAATGTATGGTAATACAGAGAAGCTTTTGCTGGATTTAATGCGAAGCAAGTGGCAAAAATGGGGGAGAAGGAGATTAAAGAAATAATCTCCAGTGCATCACTGATGTTAGCAGAAAATAGAGTTAGATCAATAGTAGATAACGCCAAATGCATAGTCAAGGCAAGTCTCTTACCTTCATTTACCAACATTTTTTGCGCCTTAATTTCCCATATTGTCACTCAATTTTATTTATTATAACAGTAAACATCACAAAATTATTTTGTGTCTCATAAAAGTATACTATATACAACAATAAAGTCTCACTTAATTAAAGTAATTGAATTTTACCCGTTATAACTATAAAAATATTAAACTTTACTCACCTTAACAACAACCCTACCTGTCAAGGTAACTTTACTGTTATCGTGTGTAAAATTTGCGACTTTATTGTTATAGTGGATAGAGTTTAATTATTTTAATATGGCAAAAATAGTT
Source organism: Nicotiana tabacum (assembly GCF_000715075.1). NCBI lineage: Eukaryota > Viridiplantae > Streptophyta > Magnoliopsida > Solanales > Solanaceae > Nicotiana > Nicotiana tabacum. The sequence goes on from NC_134095.1 coordinate 120,591,232, forward strand.
TTATTAATTTACTATTATAGTGGGTAAAGTTTCAATTACTTTAATGTGTCAAAAATAATTTTATGACTTTACTGGTCTAGTAGATAAGTTAATGACCAAATGTAAAAGTATATTCACCTTTTTACCAAATCAAGTTAGTAACTTCACTTCTCAGTCTAACTTATATGTACTGCCAGTGTAAATATTGTAATATTATTAATTAATTTAACGGGTGTAACAGATTATATGACTTATTTTTCAAGTTATTTACACACAGTTACTTATAATTATCTTTTAGACGACTCCATAGCATAAGAATTTTATTGCAGCATCAATGTATAGAAATTAAACTCTGTTTATTATATATGTGTGCAGATTGGGAAGGAGTTTGGATCTTTCAGCTGCTACATGTGGAACCATATGAATTATAAACCAATAATTAACAGAGTTAGAAATGCAAGAAACGTTCCACTAAGAACTCCAAAAGCAGAAGCCATTAGCAAAGATTTGGTGAAGAGAGGATTCCGACTTGTTGGTCCAGTGATCGTAAATTCATTCATGCAAGCTGCAGGAATGACAATTGATCATCTGCTTTATTGTTTTAGACACAAAGAATGTGTAAATCTTGCTGAAAGACCTTGGAGACATGTTTGAAACATTTCACTCATATAACTTTGTTCATTGTTTTTCTTCGGAAAATATTAAATAAGTTATGAATACACTTCTCGCTTTGTTTTTTAAATTTGTCGTGTTTTTTGGTCTTTCACTTAATGTCCAGTACTCGCATTGCTTAAGATGTTAATTCTCTTCGGTACACCAAAAGTTATGATCTAGTTTATGGGGATAATATTCACAATTGTGGTTCAATTCTTATTGTCTCACAATTTCCTCTTTCGTTTTCATTTCTTACCTGTGTAATGACAAAAAGCATTTAAAAAAGGAGTATATTTTGGTATGTTCAATTGTAATATGAATGTCATTGAGGACTAATATTGAACTTTAGTATTTGTACTTCAAGCAATATCAAAATACTCGTTGGAAAAGTTGGCGCTTTTAAACCCTCACATATCAATAAATTCTGACTTTAGTCTTTGTGATTTTTGGCTAAGTACTGATTTTAATTAAATGTATACTTATAAAGCTTCACAAATTTAATGAACCATCACATTATTTAATTAAGAGTAAAATAAAAAGTTTAAAGTTAATAGTTTTCAAATATAATTTTTTGGACCAAGTGTCAGACAAATTAAAGGAATTTTTACATTCCTATACACTATATGAAACTATATTACTCTTCCCACTCAAGTTTTACTATAATTATATTTTATATACTCAATTACCATTTATGTATAATTTAAGGGAATTAATGATAATAATTAGTGTCCTAAAATTACTCTAACATATCTTCCACTCCCCCACGTTTCTCTCTCCACATCTCACCCCCTCCCCCACGTATCTTGCACCCACTCATGATTCCACCATTGACAACCATTAAAAAGCTTTGAAGCTTTGCATTCGAATTTGGGTTTTCAAAAAACATTATTTGTTTGAATTGGATGTTGTTGCAAAGAATTGAGAATTCTCTCTAAGTCTCTCTCTATCTCTCAATCCCTAATTTCAGTAATGTAAAGCAAAGAAAAAGAGAGCAGCAATTTCACCATTGACAGCCATTAAAAAGCTTTGAAGTTTTGAATTCGAATTTGGGTTTTTAAAAATCATTATATATTTGGATTGGGTATTGTTGCAAACAATTGGGAATATAGTTTGGAGTTTATATCTCAATTTTGAGGGGTTTTGGTGAAGATTAGATTTGGTTTTGGCTGAATTTTATATTGAAACTCGAAGAAAAAGAAGAAGAAGACATGATATATATTATATTTACGAAATTGTAATAAAGTTGTAGAAACATTGTAGAAAAATTGTATTATGTTATTTATATATTTTTCTTTTATTTATTTAACTATTGTATGAAAGTTGAACAACATTGTATAAAAATTATATTTAAGTTTTACAATATTGTAATTGTATATAATTGAGTAGAAATAATGTATGAAAATTGTAGATAAGTTATAGATAAGTTGTATAATATATAATTAGTTGTATGAAATTTATTTTTACTATATATAAATCAGATACAAAATATACAAAAGACATATTATCTAAATTTTGTATAAAATTTGTATTTAAGTTGTATGCCATTATAGTTGTATTTAACTGGGTAGAAATAATGTGTGAAAATTGTAGATAAATTGTATAATATATAATTAATTGTATGAAATTTGTTTTTACTATGTACAAATGAGATACAAAATATACAAAAGATATATTGTATAAAATTTGTATTTAAGTTGTATATTATTATAGTTGTATTTAACTGGATAGTGTACGAAAAAATTCTCATGAATAAATTGTGTGCATATATATAAACGAATTCATAATATGTTAACAAACTGACAACTGAATATTCCCTTACTACCCATTGACATGTTCATACCCAACCGGAGATTTCTTACTTACAGTAATTCTTTAATATTCAATTACTACCCATTGACATGTCAAGGTATCTGTTTGCAATATTTTTGATATTTTAATTTTATGATTTTTCCTTTATTAAACAGATATTGATGAACTTCAGTGGAGACATTCTCATGGTGGACAAAGCAGAAGTGATGATCATGGTAAACCAGATTCAGTAGTCACGATGATAGTTGGAGAAGAAAGTCCATGGTTGCTGAATTTATCAAAGTGACCACTGTATGTATTGTCACACAGCATGAAACAGAGACCATTTATTCATGAACATTCGCAAATTACAACCTACTGAAATGAAAATTCACGAGTTAAGAACATTGGCATTAACATCAACGACGAATTTCTTGGCTAGAAAAAATTGCTCATATAGTCAAGATAAAATATTCTTGTTGCTGAAGCTTATGGAGGATAACTACCCACTCACCTTAATTTGCAGCAATAAGTAGCAATTAGTTGATAAAATCTTAGCGTCACGACGGAATATTACTACTTTATAGTTGTAATTGGTCCTGGCTATTGGATGCACAATTCCGCATCACAGTAGCAACCAAAGACTTCTGGTGACCAGGCTCTGGTGATATTTTTACTTTTGCTCTAGCTTATAAACATAAGGAAAGAGAGGAGGAGAAAAAAAATAAAGAAAAAGGGTGTAACTACATCCCTTGATTGAAGACACAAATAATCGATTGGGAGCCTTTTAAGGTGGATGGTATATATTTGTAAACAAAACTTATTTATGCCGGGTAATTAACTAAATATGGACATTAAAGATAATAAAGTTTCAAATAATGTATTGGAATGAAAAAATCCCCAAATTAAAACGGTTAGAAAACTCTTGATTTCGAAAAACCTTGGGAAGATGGTGTAGAACAACCGAGTCCGTCACATACTGGGCTTAACCTATTTTGGGCTCGGAGTTACGGGATGATCGACAGGAATGGCCCTATAAGAGACCGGTCTTTAAATAGGGGGATGTGCACAAATAGCCACTAACAGCACCTGTCTTTATTTTAAAGCCACTGTTTTAAATGTCTTTAGTCTTTAGCCACTAGTTTAATAAACTTATACCTGACTGGACGAAAATACCCTTCGGCTATAACTTATACCTACACTTTTAAGAGCGATCAGCAGCAGCAGCAGCGCAAAACTTCATTGTAATCGTCGAAATTGAAGAAGATGCTCTTCCGATTTCAAAAATTCAACATTCTCATCCAAAAATCAACATAGATTTACAGTAAGTTATACTTTTATGTTTTTCTATTGATTTTTATTTCGACATAGTTATACTCTTTCCGATTTCTATTGATTTTTATACAATAATTAGAAATTTGATTTTTTTTTAATTTCTGGATTGATAAAGTTAAGGAGATAATTCTATAAAAATTGAGCACATAATATTAAGGACTTAGTGTCCTCATTTTGCAAATTGAATTGAAAAAGTTAAGGACACAATGTCCTTAACTTTGTTGTTGTTCTTCTGTATATTAAGGACATATTGTCATAGTTTTTCAAATTGTTTTGAAAAAGTTAAGGGCAATAAGTTCTGAAATTTGAGTTTCAAATTGAAAAAGTTAAGGACACTTGGTCCTTAACGTTGGGTTTCAAGTTGAAAAGTTAAGGACAGGAAGTCCTTAAGTTTAAATTACAGGTTAATTCTATAAAAATTGAGCACATAATATTAAGGACATAGTGTCCTGATTTTTAAGGACACTAGTTACTGAAGTTTGAGTTTCAAGTTGAAAAGTTTAGGACATGAGTCCTTAAGTTTGACTTGCAGGTTCAAAAATTAAGGACAGGCAGTCCTTAAGTTTGAATTCCAAGTTCAAAAGTTAAGGACAGGCAGTCCTTAAGTTTCAATTACAGGTTCAAAAGTTAAGGACAGACAGTCCTTAACTTTGAATTCCAAGTTCAAATATTAAGGACACTTGGTCCTTAACTTGGTCTTGAACTTACAGTACCTGTTCTTAATTATACAAGAATTTCATTATAAAATATGTCCTAAATTTCCCATTCTCTTGACTTGCAGGTTAGAAACAATATGCATTATAGTTGCTTTTAATAGTAGATGGACTGAAGACTATAAATATCTTGATCATCAAACAAAGCTTGTTCTGGTACCTGAGGCAATTCGGTTTGAAGATTTCATTAAACAGATCTTTGAAGTTATTGAATTGGATAGACATAAGTTTGAAGCAGTGATATGGTTTGATATCAACCTTGGAACAAGTAAGGGAATGCTTGTATCCAAAGATTTAGATCTTCACACATGTATAGACTTACTAAAACCTCATTCACTCTTCAAGGGCTGTCGTTTCATTGTTGATATTTCGGAAAGAGGTTTTGGATCAACAAGCAACGAACATGTCAACACAGAAACTCAACATGACAATCAAAACAAATGCCAACAGATAATGGAAATAGATATGGTTGAAGCTCAAGCAATAACTGAAGAGGTGCTTCAAACACATGTCAACAGAGAAACTAAACATGACAATCAAGACAAATGCCAACAGATAATGGAAATAGATATGGTTAAAGCTCAAGCAATAACTGAAGAGGTGATTCAAACATTTGATTCTATTCAAGTAGAAGGACAAACAATTATAGAGATTGACAACGAACAAGCTTTGGGTATTCAAGTCTTAGAGAGTGCACCGGTAATCGAAAAAGTTGCTAAAAAAACCTCTACTCAACTAACTAGACGAAGATCAAATTTGAAACAAAAAGAATCCCCAACTACGATATTAAGAGAAAATGCTTCATTGGATGAAATAAAAGTCGGGTCAGTATTTGACAAGAAGAAGAGTATAATTAACTATTTTTCGAATATAGCAATTAAAGGACATTTTGAATTCAAGGTTGTTAGATCAAGCTCAACAAGATATTCGTTGAAATGCAATGATGATAGGTGTTGTTGGTGTGTGCGTGCTTTCAGAATTAAAGATTCAACACTGTTCAAGATAGTAAAGATTGAGAAAAGGCATGACTGCTCTGTTAACACTATGAAAGCTGATCAAAGACATGCTACTTCAAAGTTGATTAGTGGTTACATTATCGACAATCTTCGAGACCCAATGTTTGAAGTTACACCAGCTTTTGTCATGGCAGAGATGCAAAAATTGCATGGACTAGATATTGGGTATCACAAGGCGTGACATGCTATTCAACTTGCTTCCACTTTAATAAGAGGAACTCCCGAAGAGAATTATGAGTTATTGTCTTCATACTTGCATATGATGAGAAGTAAAAACCTTGGAACTTATACTAACATAAAGATAGACGACAACATAGGTAAATCAAAAAAAAGGTCTATTAGTACGTTTTATAAAATTTAGGACATGCTGTCTTTAACCAGTTAACTTTTGAGTTGTAACCAGCAGTTCAGGACTGGCTGTCCTTAACTTTTGAACTTGTAATTCAAAGTTAAGGACTGCATGTCCTTACGTTTTGAACTTTGAACTCAAAGTTAAGGACCACATGTTCTTAACTTTATAACTTGAAACTCTAAGTTAAGGATTGTTTGTCCTTAACTTTTAACCTTGTAATCTGAAGTTCAGGACTACTTGTCCTTAACTTCTGTTAATCTTGTTTTATATTGTATTTTTAGGTTTCTTTATATGTTTTATGCATATATATCATCAATAGCTTGTTGGAATCATTGTAGACCAGTGATAGCTGTTGATGCAACTTTTTTGAAGTCAAAATTTTGTGATGTTTTAATGATTTCAGTTTCAAATGATGCAAATAACCAAATTTTCCCACTAGCCTTTGGAATAGCAGAATCTGAAAATAACAATTTCCTATGAGTGGTACTTTAGTCATCTTTGCAATGCAATTGAGAGCCGTGAGAATTTAATTTTTTTATCGGACATGCATCAAACTATTGCATATGGCATAGCAAAGGTATATCCCGAAAGCCATCATGGGATTTGCATCTATCATTTGGAGCAGAACCTAAAGCGAAGGAAGGTGAAAAGTGAGGTCATAAAACTTTTCCAAAGTGCTGCAAGAGTATACAGGCGCAAAGAATTTGATCTATACATGTCAGATATAGCAAAAGTAGATAAGAAGACTTATGACTACTTGATGGAAGAACCACCGGAAAGGTGGGCACGTTCTTGTAGTCCACGACGAAGATATGACATGCTCACAACAGACATAGTTGAGTCAATGAATTCTGTCCTATTAGAAGCAAGGGAGCTGCCTATATTAAGAATGATGGATTTCATTCAAGTGAAGCTACAACGTTGGTTTTATGAAAGAAGAAACAAAGCAGAAGGAACTTTTTATGATGTTTCTTGTTGGGTAGAGGAGGAATTGAAGAAAAAAATAGATTTAGCATTTACTTTGAATGTAAGTATTATGTTCTATGTTTAGCTTATGATTTTAATATAATTTAACATATGTACTAACTTATAATTTTACAACATTGAAGGTCTTCCCTATTGATTCATGGCGTTCTAGAGTTGAAGAAGAAGGAATAACTTTCTTGGTGGACTTAAACAAAAGAACATTTGATTGTTTTCAGTTTCAATTTGATGAATTACCATGCATACACGCAATTGCAGCTATCGAGAAGAGAAACATCAAGAAGTCCAACTTTTGTTCGCACTGGTACTTAAAGGAATCTTGGCTGAAAACATATGAATTACAAATACATCTTGTAGGACATATTGATTCTTGGATTGTACCAGAGAGTGTTAAGTCACAAATTGTTAAACCTCCAGATTTCAAAGTGCCACCAGGTAGAAGGCAGAAGAAAAGACACATTCCAGCTACAGAGTCATCAAAAATAACTTTCAAATGTGGTCGTTGCAGAAGAATTGGTCATAATAGAACAGCTTGTATATATTCTCCGGCAGTCCATCTATTTTCAAGAAAGCATAGAGAATAGTAGATATATCCACTTATGTTTATCGACTCTTTTAAGTGTTTGCTATAAATTGGATTCATTTAGATTATTATTATTTGAGCAGATGTCTGAATTTACAAAAATTCTTTCTGCTTACCTTCTTTTTGTTTCTTTTGAGTTCAAAGATTAAAATTTAAGGACAGACAGTCCTTAACTTTGAGTTACAGGTTCAAAAGTTAAGGACACGTAGTCCTTAACTTATAGTTCAAAGTTCAAAACTTAAGGACTGTTTGTCCTTAACTTTGAGTTTCAAGTTCAAAAGTTAAGGACAAGCAGTCTTTAACTTTGAGTTAAGGGTTCAAAAGTTAAGGACAGTCAGTCCTTAACTTATAGTTCAAAGTTCAAAAGTTAAGGATTGTCTGTCCTTAAGTTTGACTTGCTGGTTAAAAAGTTATGGACAGACAGTCCTTAAGTTTGAATTTCACGTTCAAAAGTTAAGGACAGGCAATCCTTAACTTTGAGTTCAAAGTTCAAAGGTTATTGATTGTTTGTCCTTAACTTTACAAAAGTTAAGCACAAGAGTCCTTAAGTTTGACATGCAGGTTCAAAAGTTAAGGACATGCAGTCCTTAAGTTTGAATTACAAGTTCAAAAGTTCAGGACAGGCAGTCCTTAACTTTGTGTTCAAAGTTCAAAAGTTAAGGACATTTGATCCTTAACTTTCAATTTGAAGTTCAATTAGACTTATTCATGAACTAATACTAACAAACTCCATAGACAAATCAACACTTGAGAGAAACAAAGAAATTAATAACATGATGCCTTGATATTACTTCTGAAATTGTAATTTTGCATAGCTGTGATAAAAAATTTTGCTACGCAAACAAAATATATGTGCATTTTGAGGAATTTACAGAATATTTCAGAAGTTTTCTGAACTTGCAGAATTCATATGGATTCTTTACAGCAATTTTATACAAAAGATCAACCACAACTAACTTTCTTTACAACTAAACTACAACTCCTTTGGACAGCAAGTTTCATTTTCACTCTCATAGTCATCGCCAACATTTTCTGGTGGTGTATCATAACCAGAATTTCTTTTCCACTCACCATGTGCCCAAAGATTTGCGAAAAGTTCTTTTCTAAAGTCTTTTATGTCTTCAGGTTGGAATTTCTCCACATCCTTTCCAATCATCAACAACTCCACATACTTGATCAGGAATGCACCACAATCAGCCCTAAGAAAAATATAAGATATGCAGTAAATTAAACAATAAATATAAAGTACATATAAATAATATAACAAATAACAACACGTACGATCCAGTTTGGTGTGGTGATATTTGCCACTGAATATCAAATTTGTTGAAGGCATTTCCAAAAGACTTGTGATGTTTGTCAAACTGTAAGAACTTTAGCAAGTGGGGATCATGCGTGCATACATTTCCATGTGATTCATTCCTGTCTCTTATGGCTCACTATATTAGGAATCGTAAACATCAATCTTTTTCTGATTCAAGTCCAATACCCCCAAAAGAAAGTGTGTCACAACATTATCATCTTCTAAAGGAAGCCGACACGAGAAAAAGATTTTGTCAACCTCTGTCCAGGCAATTCCACATCTACGACTGTCCCCCCACACATATGGTGTCAGAAACAACTGATTATCACCAGCACACCAAAAGTCATCAGTAGCATCTTCACTGAAATCTTTATACACAAGCACCATATAGTTATCAAAAAGAATATCAGTAGTTGTGCAACAAAAAGGATGGTCGCGAGGGTGGTAGCATTCCTTCTTTCTCAGATAATATAGGGCAATGTCAATATGCTTCATAAAAAGGCAAAAAAATAAAACAAATCCATCAGTCATAAAATAATTAAAAATGATAAATTAAGAATAAAGAAAATAAATGCCTTGCAAATTATCTAACCTTATCATTAAGTACAAAGCTATTATCTGAAAGCTCAAGGAAGAACATTTTGCTTCTAATTTTTTGATGATACAATTTGTATGGATTCTTTCTCACACCATTATCATCAGCATATATATCAGTTCGTCCCCTGAAAATTTTGAAAATATCAAAGTTAGAAGTTAGTCCTGAACTTAGCCGTTGAAGTTGAAAAATTAAGGACAGGCAGTCCTTAAATTTGAATTACAGTTTCAAAAGCTAAGGACACTTGGCCCTAAAGTTTGAGTTTCAAGTTCAAAAGTTAAGGACACATGGTCCTTAACTTAAACTTACAAGTTTAAATGTTCAGGACACTTTGTCCTTAACTTTGAGTTCAAAGTTCAAAACTTAAGGACTGTCTGTCCTTAACTTTGAGTATCAAGTTCAAAAGTTAAGGACAACAGTCCTTAAGTTTGACTTGCAGGTTCAAAAGTTAAGGACATGCAATCCTTAACTTTAAATTACATGTTAGAAAGTTAAGGACACATGGTCCTAAACTTTGACTTACAAGTTCAAAAGTTCAGGACACTTAGTCCTGAACTTTGATTTCCAAGTTTAAAAGTTAAGGGCAGTAGCTCCTTAACTTTGATTTTAAAATTCAAAAGTTAAGGACACTTGGTACTAAACTTAGACTTACAATCACAGAAGTTAAGGACACTTAACTTTAGCAATTTCAATATCAATACTGAAATACATTAAGGGACTTACTCTTTTTTGCGACCTCTCCTTTTCTCCTTGCCCAACCACACAATGAATTTCTTCAATAATTTTGCATCATCTGTGGCATAATGAAAAATACACCTACGAGTATATGTTGATTTTATCCAGCCTAAAATCTTGGGAGTATTTTGATTGTCTGTCATCGATGTTCCTTTTTTTCTTTCCTGATCAAAAGGAGATTTCAACTGCTAACTAAGCTTCTTATTCCTTTTACCTCGACCAAGCTCTTATTCAACATTTCCTTCAACCTCCATAGGCAAACCCCCATCAATGCTCATTTGTGTACTTGGAGGAGTAGGAGTAAGAATAGAAAATGACGGACCATCATAACAAATACTATCTCTCTTTCTTTTCCTCGTATATTGGTTAGGATCTTCATCATTGTTTTCCTTTGCAGGTAACACTATATAAATATATTAGTTTGCTGCAAGTCGTTAAATGAAGAGACAAAATTTCAATTATAAATATAATATTTAGGATACAATCATTACCTGTCTTGTTCACACTGCCTTCTTGTGTTTTTTCAAAAGACAATTCAGCTAAAATATTGCTTGCATCATTTTCTTTATCTTCCAGCTGCACATTTTCTTTATCTTGTAATTGTTCTCCATGTTCTTCAGTTGCAAGTTCATAAGATTCTGCAAAATATTTACAACAGCTAACACAATTAGTACTTGTCACTAATCTTTGCTTAAAACAAACAATTTATAAAATTAAAAAAAACATTGTCTAACTGTTTGCAATAGTCAAAATCATCCCAATTACATCATTATCTTCACAGGCATTTTCTTGGGTTCCAATATTGTCGGTAAGAGAGGGAGGTATAGGTAGATCACATGTTCCATCTATGAATTTGGAAACAATCTCACTTCTACTTGTTCCTTCAATATTTTCTAGGTCTTGAGATTGTACTCCACTTTTCTCTTGATACTCCACTCCAGCTTCTTCCCTTTTAGCTTCAAAAGATTCTGTAACGCGATGCAATTAATACTCATTCTAATAATTCACTAAAACTAACATTCAATATATCATGAAAATTTTATCTAACCTTGATTGGCACAAGTTTGAACTCCAAATTTTTCTTTATATGATAGAGGTATAGACAGATCATATGTTCCTTCTAAGTATTTGCATACAATCTCAGTGACACTTGTTCCCAATGGACTTTCTAAATCCTCATGAGATTGCAATCCACATTTACAAATTTTTTCTGTTACTCCTGTCTCTTTTGGATTTTCCTAGTCTTGACATTCTCCTATATCTTGAACTTCCACTCCATCAATAGATTCTACAAATATTTGTAATCACAAAAAAGTTTATATGTATTACGCTATTGAATATAAATTTCAATGAAAAAAATTCAAAATCTATATCTAACCTTTCCCAATATTAGTGACGTTCTCAGATTCATCATCTAGATGTGCATCTCTAAAATCGCGTTCATACAGCACTTCTGCATGCACATCATATCATCACGTTCATCACCACCTGCATCTTTGTTAATTGCAATAGTAGGCTCTGTACCACGACAATGATCATCAACTCCATCTTTAGTAATTGGAACACTAGATTCACTCTCTATGTTCCTTTCATCAGCTTTCCCATAAATCTTCAACAAAGTATCAAGCTTTGATCCTAAAGTTTTCTTTAAATCCTGAGAAAGAAACTAAGTTACAAAGTTAAGGACAGGTTCAAAAGTTAAGGACAGGCAGTCCTTAAGTTTGAATTACAAATTGAAAAGTTAAGGACATGAGTCTTTAAGTTTGACTTGCAGGTTCAAAAGTTAAGGACAAGCAGTCCTTAAGATTTAATTCCAAGTTCAAAAGTTAAGGACAGTCAGTCCTTAAGTTTCAATTACAGGTTCGAAAGTTAAGGACAGGCAGACCTTAACTTTGAATTTCAAGTTCTAAAGTTAAGGACAGGCAGTCCTTATAGTTTTAAGTTCAAAATTTAAGGGCACTTGGTCCTAAACTTCAAGTATTAAGTTCAAAAGTTAAGGACAACAAGTCCTTAACTTATAGTTTTAAGTTAAAAAGTTAAGGACAGGCAGTCCTTAACTTATAGTTTTAAGTTCAAAAGTTAAGGACACAAAGTCCTGAACTTGGACTAACTGAAATTAATGATATTACCATGATTTCATTCTCAATCTTTTTTTCTGATACAACTATTTTCTGATTTATTCTAGTAACTTCAACTTGCAGATCCTTCTTAAAACTCTCTGATAATCTCTGAATCAAAAAACATAAAAACAAAAAAGTCTCGTAAGCAAAAAATAATCAAATAAAAAACTAATGTTATTCAAAGGCAGAAAACCTACTTTAACAATTTTCTTAAGCATGGCTTCATCAAATTGTGTGGAAGGCATTGAGCTTTGATCTTCAGAAATTGGCTATTCCACACTAATAGGCTCTGTATCTTCTTCAACAGGAATAAATGGTGACACGTCGATCAACTTATACAACTATAATATAACAAAAAATAAACATAATTTTGCAGAACTAAAACAAATAAACAAAAAAATAGCTAGTAATTAGATTAACTTACATTTTCATTACGGAAGTATTTTTTACATGAGAATCATACTGTGGAGATTTCATTTCCGAATAACATAAAATCCGAGGATAACCAGATTCTTGGAAGTTCACAAAATTTTTTTCCTGGAAAATAGGAATTACTTCCATAATCCAAACACAAAAGGCAAAAGGAAAGCCAAGTATAGTGTAACTATCCTTGTCTTTATCTTTGTCTTTCTCATTCTCATTCTCATTCGGATTCAAACAACTCTTCAATGATTTTAATAATGTTTCATAATAAAGAGAGCCCAGTTGAAAGAAGAACAGAGTTCATCATCGTCTACAATTTTCATTATCTGCTCGGACACATTCCTATTCTTCCGCTTGCCCATCAAAACAGATTCAACAAAATAAATTGTTGCCAACTTCACAGCATCATCATCGCTGCCTACAAATGCTTCAGTTGTACCATGTGGGTGACTAGTAATAAAATTAAATAAATCACCCAACTCAACTCTATCCTTTCCCCGGGAAATAGACTTTCGAAAGCCTATTCTCTTTTTCATGTAAACCTTTGATGTCCGGTGAGGAATAACACTTCAAACCGGTAATTATATGAAATGCATCACGTGTAAACTTAATTTCACGGTCCAAAACCTTGAATGTCATCGAATCAGGGTCATTATTTACAATTTATGAAAGTAATATACAGTGAATAAGTTTACCACAGAACTACACACTTTGTAATCGAAAGTTGCCAAAAATACCATCCCTCAACTTCTTCCACTGCCTGTTTGACAAAAAACTTTTGATTGTTTCCTTATACTGTAAATCTCCTTTCCAATACACCATAAAATTGCGCCAAACATCAAACTTGAACACACGATCTCCTTCCATTATCACACTACAAAGAAGGAAAAAGAAAATACAGATTAGGACTTACAGTTATTTGGAGGGACTTGGTCCTTAACTTCAAGTTTTAAGTAAAAAAGTTAAGGACAAACAGTCCTTAACTTAAAGTTTAAAGTTGAAAAGTTAAGGACAATAGGTCCTGAACTTCAAATTTGTAGTTCAAAAGTTAAGGACATGCAGTCCTTAACTTTGAATTCCAAGTTCAAAAGTAAAGGATACTTAGTCCTTAACTTAGATTTACAAGTTAAAGAGGTAAGAATAGGCAGTCCTTAACTTATAGTTTCAAGTTCAAAAGTTAAGGACACTTGGTCCTTAACTTCAAGTTTCAAGTTAAAAAGTTAAGGACAGGCAGTCCTTAACTTATAGTTTCAAGTTGATAAGTTAAGGACACTTGGTCCTGAACTTCAACTTTCAAGTTCTAAAGTTAAGGACACTTGGTCCTTAACTTTAGAAACACAAAAATACATAAAACAAAAAAAAAATTACCAGTTCGATCGTTCGATTCAGAGAAGATGAAGAACGAGAAAGATTAACTGCAGCTCGTTTGCATGCGAGGATGATACAGATACTGAGAACACGCGAAGCTTGCCCCGAAAGATTCGCTCTCAAATTTTCCCTCTTCTGAATGAAAAAAATAAGGGTTTGGGAATATATGCATTGAAGAAAGGGTAAAACTATCTTTTTCCTATTAGTAGTGGCTATTTTTGCTGAGCATTATAATTAGTGTATAATTATTAAAGACACCCTTAATTAGTGGCTACTACACGCCATTTTTACCTTTAAATATTGTTCCCATTTTTTAATCTATTTGAAAAAAATAACCTCTAGTCCTACATACACTTATTGCTTGTTAGGGATTTCTCTACCGAATTTGTAAATTTTATGTTGCGTTTACTCTACCTAAATTATTAATTGCTTAATATTTCTACTCAGTTGCATGGCTTTGTGATTGTTTAATTTTTCATCTAACTTTACCATATTGGTATGGAATTGTGTTATCTGCATTCAACCTATTTGTTATATTGTTCACAAACTCTACCCGGTTCGTATAATTTAGTACATGTTCAGTTGTTCACAATACTCTACTAGATTGACATGACTTTGCATTATCTGCAATCAATCAATTTATTAAATTTTTTATCAAATCCCCCCCCCCCCAAATTGGCATAATTTGGAGTATACTACAACAAAGTGTTCTTTGAATTTCGATCAAATTACCCCAAATCTGCTTCAAATGATCCTCAATTTAAAATAAAACCACCAAAATCAACAAAAATAATCTCGAGTCACAAACTTAGTCAAACAACATTATGACAAGAGCAATTTGTCTTCTTCAACACTTTCTAAGGACCAAAAATAAAGTTATACTGTAAGATTTTTAAAGCAAATTGCTATAGCAATGTTTAAACTAAAAATTTAAGCAAATTATCAACATTCAAACGATTTTAAAAATAATCAATCATTAACTTCTGTTTTTCACCCCCAAACAAGAATCTTAAGCTTAGGAGGACAATCGGGGTAATTTCTTGGAGAAATAAAGAAACAAAAAAATAGTGCTATGTGAAGTGTGAACGTGTTTGTGTAGTTGTAGGCATATAAATTTTAAATCCATAAAGAATTTGGAGTATATTTTAAAATTCAAGATAAATTGGTCCAAATAAATATTATGGGCTAATATAATTGAATTACTTATATAAGTCCAATATATATGGATTAAATAAATATATCTTAATCCATTGGGCTAGTCCACTTAATTGGGCTACAAATAATGAGCCCACTTCATTAGGCCCAAGAGATCATCTTCCTAGAGGCCCAGTTTAGTGCCACGCGTGAAATGACGTGGCACGCAAAGTCAAGCGGAAGAGCCAATAGGATCATGCCACGTATCAAAATGACAAGGCATGCCAAGTCACACTAAAAGGCCAATGAAATCGTACCACGTGCGCAAGTGACATGTTCTGGCCAATCAAATGTGGCCATGTCACATTTCAATTTGATTGGTCGGAAAGAGTTTGTTCTTATCACAACTCTTACTTTCCACAACTATAAATAGGGGTCTTCATAACTCAGAAAAGACACCAAAAGTTATAACAAGAAGCAAGAAAGAGCTCGTGGATCAAACGCTGCAAATTCCTCCACAAGTTTCAAGCTTCAAGTTCAAGCTCAAGAACGAAGAAGAAATCAAGTTCAAGTTCAATAACGAAGAACAAATCAAGGTCAAGTTCAAGCAATTAAGCTCAAGCTCAAGAACAAGATCATCGTTCGAGGCAATAAATACATATTCAAGATCAAGATCAAAGGCCCTTGAATTTATTTACTACTGAAAAGAAGAATCAGAGGATTCATAGAGATTGTAACACTCAAAATATTTGAAATCAAATACTACGATTGTTGCGATATTTTTCGGTCTTGATTTTATTTTCTCGACGCAAATTTATTGTCTACAAATTCTGGAACGCCAAGTGGGACAATCCCTACCTCTCATCCAACTTTTCAATCATCAAAATCCAAGAACATTGAAATGGCTTCAAAGAAAATCAACTCCGGTTCAACTTCCACCAAGGTTGCTAACTCCAGGTTCTATGCTAATGTGAAAAGCATCCTCGTTGTTACCTTTGGAAGCTTTGGACCAGTTACGAGGAGCAAAGCAAGCTCTTTAGGACAACAAGCACCCCAAGTGTCGTCCGCATCAACCCTTGTTTTCAGATCTTTATCCTCAAAAGGAGCAAGATATTCCACAACCGCATCTGAAGGAGGAAGCGATGTTGCTGAAAAGATCAAGAAACATCTTGCTCTTCTTGACCTCTCTAGATCCAAGCACTCTATTGTGAAGGAAGATGATGATGCTTCAAGTGATGGATCTTCCCCACTTACACCACATACTGTGAGCCAATCAAGGATCAATTTGTGTGAAAATCCATGCTACTCTGTGTCGTCCACGATAATCATGCAAGTCATGGTGACAAACACTTCATCTATGGAGGAGCAGTTGGCAAACTTGATGGAAGCAATCGCTGGCTTGACCAAATGCATGCAAAATCAAGAGGCTAGAATTGACAAGCTAACAGATAAGGTGGGAATCTTGATGGAAGAAGAATCACCCATGCACCCGGTAAGCTCCCAGAGGTTCTAGAGAATGAATCTCCCCCAAGACAAGCAGCATCCACTAAGGCTATCCCTGTCTCATCTGAAGGGATGATTCCAATCGATTAATTGAAGGAGTTCATTGAAGGAACCATTAAGAACAAATATGAAGTTGCTGCCAAATCCTCCCTTACATATGCAAAGCCGTATACTACAAGGGTCGATATGTTGAAGATGCCTGCTGGTTATCAACCTCCGAAGTTTCAACAGTTTGATGGTAAAGGTAACTCAAAGAAACATGTTGCGCACTTTGTGGAGACGTCTAACAATGCTGGGACTTATGGAGATTACCTCATCAAGCAGTTTGTCCGCTCGCTAAAAGGAAATGCTTTTGACTAGTACACGGACCTCGAGGCTGGATCTATCGATAGCTGGGATCAACTAGAGCAAGAGTTTCTCAATCGCTTTTATAGTACCAGACATATTGTGAGTATGATAGAACTTACAAATACTCGTCAACAAAAAGGGGAACCAGTTATCGACTTTATCAATCGGTGGAGGAATTCAAACCTCAACTACAAAGACAGGCTTAGTGAAGCTTCAGGCATAGAGATGTGCATCCAAGGCATGCATTGGGGATTGTGCTAATCAAGCCTGGCACATTTAAAGAACTTTAAACTCATTCCCTTGACATGGAATTGAGCATGGCCTCCACTGGAAATAAAAGGCTACCCATCTATGAACCTCGCAAAGGGAATGACAAGCAAGAAGTCAGGAAGTAGGGAAAGTTCGTACCCAAGTCTGAAAGCAAAGAAGCTATGAATGTCAACACATCACCTTTGAAGTTCATGACGAAGGTGAGCAAGAAGCAGAGTATGAAATCCACTTCTTTTCACGATAAGCCAAGTGGAAAGTTGACTCTAAAAGAAATTCAAGAGAAAGAGTACCCATTTCTAGATCCCGATGTGCCAGCTATCTTTGAAGAACTCCTTGAGTTAAATCTCATTGAGCTTCCAGAGATGAAGCGGCCAAGTGAAGCTGGGAAAAAAAATGACCCAAATTACTGCAAATACCATCGACTTGTGAGCCACCCTCTCGAGAAGTGCTTTATCTTCAAGGACAAATTCATGGACTTGGCTCGCGAAAAGAAGATCGTGCTTGAAAATAAGAAAGCAAGCGCGAACCAAGTCTCTACCACCTTTGGCTCATTCAATCTAGATTTATGCAGTTTAAAAGGAATCAAAAATGAAGAATTACTGGAGAACAACAAAGTCGAAGACGATCAACTTGATGATGATGAAGGTTGGATGTTGGTGACTCGTCGTAGGCGCCCCAAAAGGAGCCCACGAAAAGAATTGGTAGAACAACCAACAAGGAAGATGTTGGTAAAAAGACCAATGAAAAAGAATCCAGCTAGGCGTTTAAAGAAAACAAAAGTGGAGATGCACCACCCTTAAAAGCCACGACATACAGTGACTTTGGAGGATTTCTTGCCATCTTGGTTCCGTACAAAGATTTCCCGTGATCGTCTTGAGGCCTCTTGTTGCCATGCTGACAAAGGGGAAGAAAAGAGCGATGACCTACCATTGGCACCAGCTTCAAAAAAGCCCATCGAGTCCACTCCTCAAGAAGTTAATGCTTGTGAGGAAAAGGTCACGTTCACAAATGACGATCTTTTGCTAGGTGACACTCCTCATAACTGCCCATTGTACCTGGTTGGCTATATGCGTGATGAAAGGGTAAATCAAATTTTGGTTGATGGAGGATCCTCAGTGATCATTTTTCCAATTCGCACTGTGAAAGAACTTGGTATTCCCATGAACAAACTCTCAAAAAGTCATGTGATGATCCAAGGATTCAACCAAGGGGAGGAAAGAGCCATAGGCACGATCAGGCTGGGAATCACCATTGAAGATATGCAATCAAGTGCATGGCTGCATGTGATCGACGCGAAGACTTCATATAATGTTTTGCTTGGGAGGCATTGGATACATGAGAATAAAGTAGTTCTATCTACCTACCATCAATTTTTAAAATACTTCGAGGGTGAAGTCGAGAAAATGGTAGTTGCTGATGATGAGCCATTCACCGAGGCTGAGTCACACTTGGCCGATGCAAAGTTCTACTTGAAGAACCGCATTGTGAAGGAGCTGAAAGCTGATGATGGCATGAAAAGCAAGAATAAAGAGCCCTCAACTAAAATAGAAAAGGTGACTACTTGTGAAGCCAAAGCTGTTAGTAAGGAGGTACAACCCAACGCAAATAAATCTTATAAAGGGAATATTACGTCTTATGGCAAGAAAGTAAGTCTGGCGCTCCATTATGTCTCTAAAAGGAAGAAAGATGAAGGTGAATCATCTAATCTCCAAACCAAGACGCTAAAAGAGTTAACTATTCCGGTAAAGCGAATTGAGGCAGTAAAGTTGTCCTCGAAACCGCTTGCAGGGTTTGTAGCCCAAAATCATTTGCAGAATGTGGCACTCCCTACAAAGCGAACAGATGAACGTTTTGATCCTAATGCTTACAAGCTATTTGCAAAAGCTGGATACAATCCCAATGAGCCATCAAATTTAGGGAAGCTCCCATCAGAAGCTGCAATGAGGCAACCATGTGAAGGTTTGGGATACAATCAGTCGTCACCAGTGCGCATCTCCATAAGAAGGGCAAGTAGCAATTATATCACTGTAGGAGATGAATCTGCCACTTCTAACAAGCCTTCTGTCTTTGATCGACTTGTAAAATCACCTGTGAGGACCTCTGTATTTGAAAGATTGGGTCCATTAAAGTAGGGGAACAAGTTCCAGAGAAATTTTTAAAGCATAAAAACACCTGCCTTGCCCAAAATCCAAAAAATCTCTAAGGATTTCCAAAGTTTGGTTCTTTCTAGTATGAGGCGATAAACAAAACTTGTGGTTTCATGTAAAGAAGCCATATACTGTGGTCTACACTAAGGAGCGTGACGAAGATGAAGAAAGTATGGGTTCTTCGTATCATGTTACTGAACAAGGCGAGAATGGTGTTCCATCTTCAATGGAGGATAATGCAGAATTGGAGGATGTTTCACCATGTTATCACATATCCTTCAATGATGGGGACCTTCAAGAAGATGAAAATGCAAAAGACGCTCCACCCGAACTTGAAGAAGGAGTGAAGATGACAATTGATGTCTTAAAAGAAGTTAACCTTGGCACCGATGAGGAACCAAGGCCCACCTACCTAAGTGCTTTACAAGAAGCTGATGAAGAGAGCACTTATATTAAGTTACTCAAGGAGTTCAGGGATGTCTTCGCTTAGAGTTACAAAGAGATGTCTGGCTTGGACCTAAAAGTAGCAGTCCATCACCCTGCAGTCAAAAATGGTGCTCACCCTGTTAAACAAGCTCAAAGGCACTTTAGGCCGGACTTGGTTCCCCTAATTGAAACTGAAGTTAACAAACTCATTGAAGCTGAATTTATTCGGGAAGTTAAATACCCAACATGGGTTTCAAGTATTGTTCCTGTAAGGAAGAAGAATGACCAGATTCGAGTATGCGTTGACTTCAGGGACCTCAATAATGTGTGTCCCAAAGATGAATTCCCGCTTCCTATTCCATAGTTGATGATCGTTGCTACTACTAGTTACGAGGCAATGTCTTTCATGGACAGTTCATTGGGGTATAACCAAATTCGCATGGCACCAAAAGATGAAGAGCTTACTACGTTCCACACCCCCAAAGGTATTTATTGCTACAAGGTAATTCATTTTGGCTTGAAGAATGCTGGTGCTACTTACCAAAGGGCTATGCGAAATATTTTTGATGATCTTCTCCACAAGAATGTCGAATGCTATGTTGACGACTTGGTGGTAAAATCAAGAGAGAAGGGCGACCAGTTGAAAGACTTGAGAATGGTGTTTAAGTTGCTCCGGAGGTACCAACTTAGGATGAATCCATTGAAATGCGCCTTTAGAGTTACTTCCGAGAAGTTCCTTGGTTTCATTTTTCGACATCGAGGGATTGAAATTGATCAAGCGAAAATATATGCAATCTTGAAAATGCCTGAGCCTCAGAATATTCATGAATTGAAAAGTCTACAAGGAAAGCTAGCATACCTTAGGAGATTCATCTCAAACCTAGCTGGGAGGTGTCAACCATTTAGTCACCTTATGAAGAAAGGTGACCCTTTCAAATGGGACCAAGCGTGTAGTAATGCCTTTAAGAGCATTAAATCCTACTTGATGAAGCCTCCAGTTTTAGCAGCCCCTAAACCTGGAAAGCCATTGATACTATACATTGCGGCACAAGAAAGGTCTGTTGGAGCTCTGTTGGCCCAAGAAAATAGTAAAGGGAAAGAAAACTCTCTTGACTACTTGAGCAGGATGATGACACCGAACGAGCTGAATTATTCGCCAATTAAAAAGTTATGTTTGACGCTAGTCTTCTCAATCCAAAAGTTGAAGCACTACTTTCAAGCTCATGTCGTTCGTTTGATTTCTAGAGGGAATCCCATCAAGTTTGCGATGTCAAAACCTGTCCTTAGTGATCGACGAGCTAGGTACCTCCAGTTTCAATAATTTGAAATCGTGTACATCCCACAAAAGGCTATAAAAGGGCAAGTGTTAGCGGACTTCTTGGCAGATCACCCTATACCTGATGATTGGGAACTAACTGACGAACTACCTAATGAGGACGCCATGGTCATTGAAGTTCAGCCTCCATGGAAGATGTACTTTGATGGTGCTGCACATCGCAAAGGAGCTGGTGTTGGTGTAGTATTTGTCACTTCTCAAGGTGAAGTTCTACCCTACTCTTTTATGTTGATGCAACTCTGCTCTAACAACGTTGTTGAGTATCAAACACTAATACTTGGGCTCAAAATGGCTATCGAAATGAAGCGGCTGCAATTACAAGTCTTTGGTGACTCTCAGTTAGTGGTCAATCAGCTTTTAGGTAGTTACGAGGTCAAGAAGCCTGAACTACGCCTGTCACACCTCCTTTTTCCGCACCCGCGGGGGGCAAGGGAGTTTTTTCCAATTAAAGGACAATTGAAACGGGATTGGTTTAATTATTTCAGAGTCGCCACTTGGGAGATTTAAGGTGTCCCAAGTCACCAATTTTAATCCCGAATCGAGGAAAATAATGACTCTATATTACAATCTGCGTACCAGAAATCTAGATAAGGAATTCTGTTAACCCGGGAGAAGGTGTTAGGCATTCCCGAGTTCCGTGGTTCTAGCACGGTCGCTCAACTGTTATATTCGGCTTGATTATTTGATTTTATACAAGTATGACCTTATATGCAAATTCTAACTTTTAACCGCTTTATTATTATTGTTTTTACAAGAATGTGAACATCGCTTAAAATATATCTTTGGACTGTGTCACATGAAATGCACCCACAATCCGAAACATATTTTATTTGATGTTTTAGGATTTGGATTTGGGTCGCATGAAATGCACACCCGAGTTTAAGAAAATTAAATTATTATAGACGCGCCTAAAGCGACTATCGCGTTATTATTTTGCGGAGGCCGTGAAATTCGCTAATCGACCCTCCTGAATTCTAAGTAATTTTAAACAAGTATTTACTGAGGGCCCCGCAATTTGTATTTTTTATTCGGCGAGGCTCATCTCATTCTTATTTTTTTAAAAGAATTTGCAACGTCATGGAAATGCATCCCGGGCCACGCCACAATCAATGCGCCCGTGACTAGAGACATATTTCGACTCCGTTGAGATTTGGATTTGGGTCACATAAATGTGCACCCGAGTTTAGGGAGATAACATTATTAAAGGCGCGCCTAAAGCAACTAGCGCATTATTATTTTGGGGTAGGGCCGTGAAATTTACTAAACGGCCCATCCCGGAATCTAAGTATTTAATACATATATTTTGCGAGGGCTCCGCAATTTGTACATTTTTATTTAGCGAAGCTCGTCTTTTTTTATTTTTTTTATTATTATTTATTATTTATTTTTATATTTTTTTATATTATTATTTTTTTTTAAAAAAAAAAACAAGGCTAAAATGACTACATTTCTTTGCTATTTTGCGAGGTCATGGATCGTAGATTAAACTTATTTGATGAAACGAGTATTTTTCTGCGGGACTAAATTACTACTATGATTTTAACACTGCTACTACATGTTCAAACAACTATTAAGACAAACATTGAGATAACAACAATCTGAGCGTGAAGAAACAAAATGCCGAATAACTACTTAACATGACGGAACAAAAGAAATACATTCCCGAACAAATTTCAATATCATACGGAGTTAATTAACAAGGAATAGCAACTTACAAACATCATGTGAATATGTCTCGCTCATTTTGCATACTATTCGCATGAACCAGGATTGTATCTCAACGAACACATGTTCATGTTACTAAACAACAAATATGAAGGACATGGACAGAGATGACCTACTTGATATTATCGTCCGATGCGTTGGACCCGCGACGAAACCTCGGACAACAACCTCGACGTACTGGACCTCGACGAACCAAAGACGACCTCAACGGAAAACGGAAAACTCGGCCAAGCAGGATCGAAGCAACCCACCGTTGCTCGAAAACGCAGCTACGACTGCTTGGAGGTTGACGACGTTGGACTGAAAATGGCGGACTGGTTCTGGTGGTTTTGCTGGTCGGGGGGTGCGACGAAGCTGGTGGCGACAGCAAGGTTGAGGGGACGGTGACGGGCCTGTTTGGTGTTGGTGTTTGGAGTAGGGTTTTCGACTGGTTCGTTGGTCGTTTTGTCGTGACTGGTGTGGTCGCAAGGTGGGTTTGGACTGGTTTGTCGACTGGTCGTCGCGGGTAGTGGTCGACGGTGGTTTTCCGGCGATGGTTTTAGGTTTTCTGCTTCTTCTTCTTTAGGAAGAAGAAGCTCGAACAGTGGAAGGGTCTGCTAGTAGGAGTTGGGAGGAGACGGGGTGGAGGTCGGAGGCTTGGTGGACGTAGGGTCGACGATGGAGGGGATCGTTTGTGGTTTTTCCGTTCGGGTTTTTTGCTGGGTCTTTGCTTCTTCTTCTTCTTCAAGAAGAAGCCTCAACAGTAGTCTCCCCTTAAAAATTTTTAAAGTCCGTTCTCTTTTCCAAAATCCTCCTCTTTTTAAAATTCCGCCCCTCCTTTTATGCTTTTGTCCGTGTTTTTGTAATACAATGCCCATGAAAATGAGCCCCACGCGTGGTGGGGTTCGAGGCATATGTCCCCCACGCGTGGTGGGGTTCCCCACGTGTCCTGGACACGGTTTATTATGGGCTAGGTCCGAAAATTAGGCCTAAAACCGGGTAGTTTGAACCCGAATATTATTCTTTTGCCCGGACCCGAGAAATAGGAACACGTTGCTTAACTAGTCCTATGTAAGTAAAATAACTACCAAAAATAAGACTAGTATTTAAACAAAACTATATCTTTTTAAATATTTTTCAAGGTTTAAAATAGCTACAAAATATTAATAAAACTATTTTTTTGTAATTTTCGTTTTTAAATATTAGGATAAAATATGAGGTAATATTTTTGTATTTTTCAAAGTTAAAAATGACTATAGAGCCTTAATAGAACTATATTTTTTGTAATTTTCGAAATTATATAAAGTACAAAAATAAAGTGCAATTTTTGTATTTTTTTCAAGTTTATGAGAGATACATAAACTAAAATTTATATATATATTTTTTGAAATTTTTCTTTTTGCAACGAAATAAAGTAAAAATAGTTAAAATAGCTATATTAGTCCTAATTTCACATATTCACGCTAAAAATGTGAAAATCCTCGGGGAGGGTCAAAAATCACGTGCTTACAGCTGCCCCTCTTTGACTGGAAACACGAAGAGTTTTCCGACAAAGAACGACTAGCCGTGTTTTTGACCCGACCATTACTTGGACGGACTACACTTAAGGAAAGGGAGGGAATGTGACCGAGCCCTGGTATCTGAGCTGCCTACATATCCTTGGTTATACAGAAATCAGGCCACGTGTAGTTCGGCTATGAGGGAGATAGTGAAGTGTACCCAGGTGAAGAGCCGATCGAGGTGCCGTTCCGTTGAGGTTCCGGTCCGCGGTCCTGTCATTACAACAAAAATGAAAACTGAAAAAGACTAACTAAGCCTATCAGCTACTAGTTACAAGGATTCCTATCTTTAAGTCTTCTGAAACTTGGTCTTGAGTCTTGAATGGTGCTTCATACAGACTTTGGATTTGAACCTTGATACTTGCTAGTTGTAGGCGCTAATTCTTGAGCAGATCACATTTGTTCTCCACATCCGTGCTTCGGATTCATTCATTTTTTCTCTTTTTCTTTTTCTTCTTTTTTTTTTTTTTTTGTGACTAGCTTTTGTTGACCCTCTCAGACTGTTGACTCGCATTCTTGGGGCGAGATTCTTGTTGCTTCTATCTTGGATTGAGTGCTGGGGATTTTTGTTGTGGCTTTCTGCCTTCCAATGGGTTACGGCCTGACTTTGAACAATCCCGCTATTCAATCTTTGACATATAACAATCTTTTGCTCTACAGGCAGGCCCCTGACAATCAAAACAAACAAAACAAACAAAATTTCCTAACCCAGTTTGCACTGGGAAGGTTTGTGAGTCGTTAGCAAAATTGTAGCCCACTGATATTACTGATGCAGTGCTGAGAGTGAACTAATCACTAGGTTAGGATGTATTCCCTTGTTATAGAGGTGGGCGCCTAACTTCAATGCTTGAAATGTAAGGACTGAAATGTATTCCTCTGTTATACAGGTGGGCGCCTGGACTTAGGAAAATGACTCTTTTTTTTTCTTCCCTTTTTTTTTCAAAATGTTTTTTTTAGCATCTTAGGAGAAAGATTCATCGGACTAAGATTTTTGTTTTTGGTTATCTTAGGAGAAAGATTCATCAGACTAAGATTTTGATCCTAGGAGAAGGTTCGTCAGACTAGGTCTCTATCTTAGGAGAAAAATTCGTCAGACTAAGATTTTGATCCTAGGAGAAGGTTCATCAGACTAGGTCATTATCTCAGGAGAAAAATTCATCGGACTAAGATTTCGATCCTAGGAGAAGGTTCATCAGACTAGGTCATTTTGTTTTTTTTGGTTATCTTAGGAGAAAGATTCATCAGACTAAGATTTTGATCCTAGGAGAAGGTTCGTCAGACTAGGTCTCTATCTTAGGAGAAAAATTCATCGGACTAAGATTTTGATCCTAGGAGAAAGTTCATCGGACTAGGTCATTTTTTGTTTTTGGTATCTTAGGAGAAAGATTCATCAGACTAAGATTTTGATCCTAGGATAAGGTTCGTCAGACTAGGTCTCTATCTTAGGAGAAAAATTCGTCAGACTAAGATTTTGATCCTAGGAGAAAGTTTATCGGACTAGGTCATTTTTTTGTTTTTGGTATCTTAGGAGAAAGATTCATCAGACTAAGATTTTGATCCTAGGAGAAGGTTCGTCAGACTAGGTCTCTATCTTAGGAGAAAAATTCGTCAGACTAAGATTTTGATCCTAGGAGAAGGTTCATCAGACTAGGTTTTTCTTTTTGGTATCTTAGGAGAAAGATTCATCAGACTAAGATTTTGATCCTAGGAGAAGGTTCGTCAGACTAGGTCTCTATCTTAGGAGAAAAATTCATCGGACTAAATGCATCTCCTACGGGTGAAACTGAAACTAAAACTTTAGGAAGTGCGTCTCCTATTGGGGATAACTATTTTTTAGGAAGTGCGTCTCCTACTGGGTGAAACTAAACTTTAGGAAGTGCGTCTCCTATTGGTGAACTATTCTTAGGAAGTGCGTCTCCTACTGGTAAAAGCATTGCTTAGGAAGTGCGTCTCCTATTGGGTGCAATAAACTTAGGAAGTGCGTCTCCTATTGGTAGAACTGAACTTAGGAGGAAATGCATCTCCTATGGGTGAAACTGAAACAAATCTAGGAGGAAATGCGTCTCCTGTGGGTGAAACTGAAACAAACCTAGGAGGAAATGCATCTCCTATGGGTAAAGACGTGGAATGTATTCCCTTATTATACAGGTGGGCGCCTAATGGTAAAGACACAAAATGTATTCCCTTGTTATACAGGTGGGTGCCTAGAATATGAAATGCACAGACAAAAGTATTCCTCTCGTTATTCAGGTGGGCGCCTGTTTAAACTAAGACATAAAAGTATTCCTCTCGTTATACAGGTGGGCGCCTGGTAAAGAAATTTAAAGACTGAAATGTATTCCTCTCGTTATACAGGTGGGCGCCTAGTCAAACTAAGACATAAAAGTATTCCTCTCGTTATTCAGGTGGGCGCCTGGTTCCAAAATCTAGAGCTGAATGTATTCCCGCATTATACTGGTGGGCGACCTAGAACTTAAATGTATTCCCGCATTATACTGGTGGGCGACCTAGAACTTAAATGTATTCCCGCATTATACTGGTGGGCGACCTAGAACTTAAATGTATTCCCGCATTATACTGGTGGGCGACCTAGAACTTAAATGTATTCCCGCATTATATTGGTGGGCGACCTAGAACTTAAAAGTATTCCCGCATTATACTGGTGGGCGACCTAGAACTTAAATGTATTCCCGCATTATACTGGTGGGCGACCTAGAACTTAAATGCATTCCCGCATTATACTGGTGGGCGACCTAGAACTTAAAAGTATTCCCGCATTATACTGGTGGGCGACCTAGAACTTAAATGTATTCCCGCATTATACTGGTGGGCAACCTAGAACTTAAAAGTATTCCCGCATTATACTGGTGGGCGACCTAGAACTTAAAAGTATTCCCGCATTATACTGGTGGGCGACCTAGAACTTAAATGTATTCCCGCATTATACTGGTGGACGACCTAGAACTTAAATGTATTCCCGCATTATACTGGTGGGCGACCTAGAACTTAAATGTATTCCCGCATTATACTGGTGGGCGACCTAGAACTTAAATGTATTCCCGCATTATACTGGTGGGCGACCTAGAACTTAAATGTATTCCCGCATTATACTGGTGGGTGACCTAGAACTTAAATGTATTCCCGCATTATACTTGGTGGGCGACCTAGAACTTAAATGTATTCCCGCATTATACTGGTGGGCGACCTAGAACTTAAAAGTATTCCCGCATTATACTGGTGGGCGACCTAGAACTTAAAAGTATTCCCGCATTATACTGGTGGGCGACCTAGAACTTAAAAGTATTCCCGCATTATACTGGTGGGCGACCTAGAACTTAAATGTATTCCCGCATTATACTGGTGGGCGACCTAGAACTTAAAAATATTCCCGCATTATACTGGTGGGCGACCTAGAACTTAAATGTATTCCCGCATTATACTGGTGGGCGACCTAGAACTTAAATGTATTCCCGCATTATACTGGTGGGCGACCTAGAACTTAAATGTATTCCCGCATTATACTGGTGGGCGACCTAGAACTGAAATGTATTCCCGCATTATACTGGTGGGCGACCTAGAACTTAAATGTATTCCCGCATTATACTGGTGGGCGACCTAGAACTTATTTGAGGGCGGATGAACCCAACATATCCTATTTGAGGGCGGATGAACCCAACAGATCCTATTTGAGGGCGGATGAACCCAACAGATCCTATTTGAGGGCGGATGAACCCGACATATCCTATTTGAGGGCGGATGAACCCGACATATCCTATTTGAGGGCGGATGAACCCGACATATCCTATTTGAGGGCGGATGAACCCTACATATCCTATTTGAGGGCGGATGAACCCGACATATCCTATTTGAGGGCGGATGAACCCGACAGATCCTATTTGAGGGTGGATGAACCCAAAATATCCTTAAGACTTGAAAATGTCTTACCTCGAATACTTGCTGGGGATTGGGATGAATTTTCCCTCTTTTTTCATTATTATCTTTTTATTCTTCTTTTTTTTATTATTCCTTTTTTGTTTTGTTTTTGCATAGCTTCTTCCTTCAAAGACTACCTCCCTTGATTTACTTACCTGTTGGGGGTAAAATGCTATCAGCTGGGGGTACCTGACTTCCAGAAAATTTTCTAAATGGAAGGAAAATTTTCTGCCCCAGTTTGATAATATCCCTCGTGGCATGCGCTTCTGCATCAATGCCATTTCCTTTACCTGTTTCAAATCAAACAAAATTTGTTAGTTTAAAACATGGTGGTTGGCTGTGATACTCCTGCTGGGATGGTTCTCCCTTTCTCCCTCCTTGCTCTGTGTTCCACAACTTGTTGAGGATGATATTATGTGCTGGGGATAATCCCTTCCTGCTGGAGATATCCCTCTTCTTTTGTGGCATAGCTCGGAAACTGGCATTTTCCCGACCTTTTAGTCTAGTATGGATTTCGCCAAATCATGCTCACTGCTCTCCTTGCTCTGTTCATGGGCCTTGGCCTTGGGATTTATAACCTTTGACTTTGGCAAGGGTATCTCTCTTGACGCTCGTCAATCCTTTTGTCAATTCCCTTTGCTGGGGATATCTTTTTTGACACTGGCCTTGCGCTTGTTCCTCGCTGACTATACTAGTCAGATCTCATCTTGGAAAGTTGATGGCATATTTTGAAGTCATTTCATACTTGTTCTGACCGGACAGACTCTATTGGGGAAATTTTTATGAAAGGAGAAAGATAACAGAAACAAAATAAAAGACAAAGGAAACGATGACTCTTTTACAAAAGAAACTATAAATAAAAATATATCAAATGCAGATACCGACTCTAATGGCCATGACATGCGTATGTGGCCTATCCTTTACCGTCAATCATCTTTCAAGATCTTCAATTGGTGATTCCCCATCTGATTCTTGATCTTATTCGACTTGCAGTGCCCGAAGGGTTTTCACTATCAAGTCTCTCTCATTTTTGGCTTTTCTCTCAGCTTTCATCGCCTTATGGTGCCTGTGAAGGTTTTCACCGATAAGACTCTCTCATTTGTATCACTTTCCAGCTGGGGATTTGGAGTGTCGCCGGTATGACTCCTTCTGCTGGAGATTAGAGTCCTTTATGTTGTGGAACAGAATGTTATGTTCGCCGGTAAGATTCTTCATTTGTCTGACTCGACATCTTTTGAAGACTGATCGGAAGGTCTTTCTTTGGACCGTAATGCGGGTTTTGGATAAGGTTAGAAAGAAAGGGTATTAAAGGCTCAAAAATGCATTGATTTTGGGTTATTAATTACAACCTTCGGAACTAGATTTATTTACAACAAACGCAACATCTGCCCCCAGTTTCTTGCTTGGGGATATTTTAATTGATTTTTTTTCATTTTTCAAAACTATGACCGAGCCGTGAAGCGCCTACGTATCCTCTTTGAGGAATCAGGTCAAACGTAGTTCCCAATTCCTCTTTTTCATTTGACTTTTTTTTTTGTTACCATTTTCTTTTCTTTTCTTTTCTTTTCTTTTCATTTCTCCTTTCTTTTTGTCGTTTTTTTTTCTTTCTCTCTTTTTTTCTTTTATTCTTCTTTTTCCATTTTGTTGTTTTCTTTTCTTTCTTTTCTCTTACCTGTCATGCTCGCATATTTTATTCGTTGCTACTAATTCCGAACGAGGGGTATGAAAGAAAATAACCAAGGCTCAAAAGGGGTAACGAAGGATAAAGTGTTTGGGTAGCAGAACGAAATGCCTTCGTCATTCCAGTCTTCCAAACATGCCAAGTGCAAACAACACAATTTAAATTTGTACTCTCTTTTGAGGGTGCTGGACTTGACAATTATATTCAACATTTGCTTTTTCATTGGTCCTTTCTAAAGCACCGTTGGGCGATACTCTCATTATCATGAACGCCCCTCACGCCAATTTGGCGAATCTTGCTTTTAACGGTTTTTCTTCATATTTTACTTGCCCCAGTTCCACATGACTCGAGCTCTGAATAATCTCAAACCGTCCTTATTTTCTTTAAATGGTCTGATCGCCTTTTCAGGGTTTTATGATTAACTTTAAAGATTAGGCCCAAACTGTGTGCGCATGTCATGTCACTAGAATCGGTGCTGAACAAAAATGATAAAAAGACTAAACAAAAAGGTGAATAGAAATAATAAAAGATTGGATTTTGTGCTAGACTACCGGTGAAATGGTTTGCATAACGACAAACGAAATAAAATCCTAAACAACCTGGACAAAACTTAAACAAACCGCTATGATAAAATGGAAAGATAAGCGGAAAGATATTGACACAAAACAAAATCCGAATTACAATCCTAATAATCCGAACAAACAGGAATGACAACAAAATAAGTCACCAACTGCTTCTTTCTTGTTAACCAAGGAACGGAGCGTCCTCCCATTTTATCAAACTTGGCATCGTAGTCACTGAGCTTTGCATTAGTATTGCAATGACTTCCGAGCTTCCATATCATTACCCTTAGTCAACAAGTTCCCAATAGGACTCGAATTCTTCTGTTATCAGGCCTGATCCCCGCAGAGTGTGTATCATGAGGTGCAAGTAAAGGACTCTGAGTGTCATTGACTGGCTTACCACAAACCAACCACCTTAACTTTATTTGCGAAACAAACAGGTTAGAATGGACTCAATCGGTCCTCATTATTAACAACATCTTTTTCTTTTCTCTTTTTGATGTTTTTTTTTCTTTTTTTTTCCTTTTTTCATTTCTTTTCTTTCTTTCTTTTTTCGATTTTTTCTTGTCTCCTTTTTTCATTTTTCTGTCTTTTTTCATTTTTCTTTTTTTTTCTTTTTTTCTTTTTCATTCTCTCTTTTTTCATTTTTGTTTTTTGTTGTGGTCGAATCTTATGGAGATTGCCTACGTATCATGACCCCGCATGAATCAGACCTTGCGTAGTTCGTGCCAATAAAAGATAAACACTAATAAATATTTTTCTTATCAATTTTCATAATGAAACAAACTAGGTTTCAAAGGTTTAAAGATGACCTACAAACTTGAGAATCAAACAACCCGCATATTCTAGCCAAAAGATTTATAAACTTCAAAACAAATGGCCAACTTCCTTCCTCCGTTTGCTAATTTTAACCAAATGGTTATTTTGCAAATGTGGCCCCTTCCAATTCTCACATGAATTTTGAGGCCAGGGAGGATTATTTTATGACATTTTTACCAACTTGTCCATTCTTTTACGAAAATAACCTTTCGACAACTGAAAGATACTCTAAGGCTATTTCGGCAAGAACGGTTTAAGACGCGGCCGAAGCTGGCTCGGCTTATTATGACAAAATTCAAACGGTATTCACCTGACCGTCGACTCTTTTTTTTCAAATTATAATAAAAACTTGGTGTTGCAAAACACGGCCCTTCAGCGTCTCGGGGACGAAGCTTTTTTAAGGCTGTGTGGGTCCATATCTCAAAATGACCCAAAGGTGGCTGTTTATGCCAAGTCAGCCTTCCGGCGTCCCTTTCGGGAACATTAGGCTATTTATGACAAAACAGCATCACCTGACTTATTTATAACTCTTGACATATATATTTTTGCTATTTTTTTGTAAAAGGGGAAGTTGGACATCACCCCACTTACTTATGACAAAATTAAAAACCTTGACACATTTTTTTTTATTTGTTTGTTTTGGTTTTTTAGCAAAAAGGTGGGTTGGACATCACCCGACTTATTTATGACATGTTTTTATTATTTATGCGTTTTTGGCTATTTTAGCAAAAGGTGGGGTTGGACCCGATGAGGGTTGCCTACGTATCTCACATCCGGTGAGAATCAAACCCGCGTAGTTCGGGCGAATAAACTATTTTTGAGAGGACCCTTTTCCATTTTCTATATTTTTTTGTTATTATTATTATTTTTTCACAATAATCATTATTAGACTATTATTTCATTATTTTCATTTATAACAAACAAACGAATTAACGAAAAACATAAAACATTCCTTCTTTTTTGAGAAGGTGGGGTTGGACCCGATGAGGGTTGCCTACGTATCTCACATCCGGTGAGAATCAAACCCGCGTAGTTAGGTCCAATGAGAATAAGTAGGCAAATAAGAATAAGTAGATGAACTAACTTTTTTTTTTTTTTGAATTTGCGAAAGATCAACTTTAAAAGAAACAAGGAAGTATTTTTTTTGATTGATTTTCTTTTAAAAGAAGGACTTCTAAGATATTTATTGAATTTTCGTTTTTTTTTTATTCTAAAGAAAAAAAATATATATGTTTTCGGAATTTTACCTTTAATAAAAGACATGCTTCTCAAAATGTTCTTTTTTTTGAATTTTGAATTTGCTTTTCAATTTTGAAAGAAGAATCAAAATATTTTCGGATTTTTTCGGATTTAGAAAGAATTTCTAAAGAAGTCAATAATGGAAAATATTTTTGGACTATTATAATTTCAGCATTTTCATAAATAAATAAATAAACATATTTTTTTCAAAAACAAGACCCCTTTTTTTTTACTTTTATTTTTATGGCAAGACAAACTATTTTTTTGAAAAACAAAAAAAAACAATGATGATTTTTTTTCTATATTTCCTTTGTTGTTAATAAAACTAACTAATAAGACACATATTTTTCTTATTTTCTCAAAAATTCGGCAGAGTTTCGACACTACTTGGACATTTGTTTTTTTTTTAACAATAAGTAATCACATTTATACACCGATATTTTTTCCTCTTTTCCACTATTTCTAACTTGTGGATGATGATGAAACATACAAACTCTTTTTTTTTTTAATTTTTCAACGTTTTTTTTTATATATACATATATACATATATATTTTATTTTTTTATATTTATTATATTTTCAAAAATGTGGCATGGGGGACATAGGGAATTTCAAGATTTCTTGGGTTCCGCAAATGTTCCCCATGTGCTTTTCCCAAAATGAAGCGTGGGAGACATAGTGGATTTCCAAGGCTTCTTGGATTCCACAAATGTTCCCCATGTGCTTTCCCAAAAAGCAAGCGTGGGAGACATAGGGAATTCCAAGAATTCTTGGTTTCCACAAATGTTCTCCATGCTTTGATTAAAATAACATCATGCTGGAAAAACGTGCGGCCTTCTTATTTAAATGTGATCAACCTAACAAGGTGTGCTATTTGTCCGCAACTATTATTGGTCCGCCAAACGACCCATTCACCCTTGAATAAATACAACATGTAGCACTTAGGATGCCAAAAGATGGTCTATTATTTTCAGGTTGCTTGTCCTAGACGGACCCAACCCCTGTGTTGAGTCCCCTAAGTCAAATGCACATGATGCAAATAAACGCTCCTACTAGGGATCCGGCATGAAGCTGAGTTATTCTAAGTTGATAACCTGGGTATTTGTTCTAGACCTGGCTTACCCGAGCGGACAACTCGAGCCAAGGATGGGAGCTGTGTACCGGTAACCAAAGGGCCATCCGGTTTTGCAACTCCTCCGAATCCTCGTTCTATTTTGGTATATGACACTAACAGAAAGAAGCCACGACCAGCGTGCACTCCTCAAGAGAGAGAAGAGAGGGGTTTCGGCACAGTTTATATATACAGTCCAAATAATATCAAAGCAGTAAAAGCAGCATTTAGCACATTAGGCTCAAACACGTAAAAAAACCAGATAATAAATAAAGCCAAATAATAACAATTATTTCAAGCTCGAATTCTTAACCCTGAACCAGTGGTTCTGGGAAGTCCCCAGCAGAGTCGCCAGAGCTGTCACACCTCCTTTTTCCGCACCCGCGGGGGGCAAGGGAGTTTTTTCCAATTAAAGGACAATCGAAACGGGATTGGTTTAATTATTTCAGAGTCGCCACTTGGGAGATTTAGGGTGTCCCAAGTCACCAATTTTAATCCCGAATCGAGGAAAATAATGACTCTATATTACAATCTGCGTACCAGAAATCTAGATAAGGAATTCTGTTAACCCGGGAGAAGGTGTTAGGCATTCCCGAGTTCCGTGGTTCTAGCACGGTCGCTCAACTGTTATATTCGGCTTGATTATCTGATTTTATACAAGTATGACCTTATATGCAAATTCTAACTTTTAACCGCTTTATTATTATTGTTTTTACAAGAATGTGAACATCGCTTAAAATATATCTTTGGACTGTGTCACATGAAATGCACCCACAATCCGAAACATATTTTATTTGATGTTTTAGGATTTGGATTTGGGTCGCATGAAATGCCCACCCGAGTTTAAGAAAATTAAATTATTACAGACGCGCCTAAAGCGACTATCGCGTTATTATTTTGCGGAGGCCGTGAAATTTGCTAATCGACCCTCCTGAATTCTAAGTAATTTTAAACAAGTATTTACTGAGGGCCCCGCAATTTGTATTTTTTATTCGGCGAGGCTCATCTCATTCTTATTTTTTTAAAAGAATTTGCAACGTCATGGAAATGCATCCCGGGCCACGCCACAATCAATGCGCCCGTGACTAGAGACATATTTCGACTCCGTTGAGATTTGGATTTGGGTCACATAAATGTGCACCCGAGTTTAGGGAGATAACATTATTAAAGGCGCACCTAAAGCAACTAGCGCATTATTATTTTGGGGTAGGGCCGTGAAATTTACTAAACGGCCCATCCCGGAATCTAAGTATTTAATACATATATTTTGCGAGGGCTCCGCAATTTGTACATTTTTATTTAGCGAAGCTCGTCTTTTTTTTATTTTATTTTTTTATTATTTATTATTTTTTTTTATTATTATTATTATTATTATTTTTTTTTAAAAAAAAAGACAAGGCTAAAATGACTACATTTCTTTGCTATTTCGCGAGGTCATGGATCGTAGATTAAACTTATTTGATGAAACGAGTATTTTTCCGCGGGACTAAATTACTACTATGATTTTAACACTGCTACTACATGTTCAAACAACTATTAAGACAAACATTGAGATAACAACAATCTGAGCGTGAAGAAACAAAATGCCGAATAACTACTTAACATGACGGAACAAAAGAAATACATTCCCGAACAAATTTCAATATCATACGGAGTTAATTAACAAGGAATAGCAACTTACAAACATCATGTGAATATGTCTCGCTCATTTTGCATACTATTCGCATGAACCAGGATTGTATCTCAACGAACACATGTTCATGTTACTAAACAACAAATATGAAGGACATGGACAGAGATGACCTACTTGATATTATCGTCCGATGCGTTGGACCCGCGACGAAACCTCGGACAACAACCTCGACGTACTGGACCTCGACGAACCAAAGACGACCTCAACGGAAAACGGAAAACTCGGCCAAGCAGGATCGAAGCAACCCACCGTTGCTCGGAAACGCAGCTACGACTGCTTGGAGGTTGACGACGTTGGACTGAAAATGGCGGACTGGTTCTGGTGGTTTTGCTGGTCGGGGGGTGCGACGAAGCTGGTGGCGACAGCAAGGTCGAGGGGACGATGACGGGCCTGTTTGGTGTTGGTGTTTGGAGTAGGGCTTTCGACTGGTTCATTGGTCGTTTTGTCGTGACTGGTGTGGTCGCAAGGTGGGTTTGGACTGGTTTGTCGACTGGTCGTCGCGGGTAGTGGTCGACGGTGGTTTTCCGGCGATGGTTTTAGGTTTTCTGCTTCTTCTTCTTTAGGAAGAAGAAGCTCGAACAGTGGAAGGGTCTGCTAGTAGGAGTTGGGAGGAGACGGGGTGG
This sequence comes from Nicotiana tabacum, assembly GCF_000715075.1. NCBI lineage: Eukaryota > Viridiplantae > Streptophyta > Magnoliopsida > Solanales > Solanaceae > Nicotiana > Nicotiana tabacum. The sequence continues at coordinate 120,627,268 of NC_134095.1, forward strand.
AGGTCGGAGGCTTGGTGGACGTAGGGTCGACGATGGAGGGGATCTTTTGTGGTTTTTCCGTTCGGGTTTTTTGCTGGGTCTTTGCTTCTTCTTCTTCTTCAAGAAGAAGCCTCAACAGTAGTCTCCCCTTAAAAATTTTTAAAGTCCGTTCTCTTTTCTAATTTTTCCCCAGTCCCTTTTCGTTGCCTTTCCCCCTTTAAAAATGTGTTTGTCCGTGTTTTTGTAATACAATGCCCATGAAAATAAGCCCCACGCGTGGTGGGTTTCGAGGCATATGTCCCCCACGCGTGGTGGGGTTCCCCACGTGTCCTGGACACGGTTTATTATGGGCTAGGTCCGAAAATTAGGCCTAAAATCGGGTAGTTTGAACCCGAATATTATTCTTTTGCCCGGACCCGAGAAATAGGAACACGTTGCTTAACTAGTCCTATGTAAGTAAAATAACTACCAAAAATAAGACTAGTATTTAAACAAAACTATATCTTTTTAAATATTTTTCAAGGTTTAAAATAGCTACAAAATATTAATAAAACTATTTTTTTGTAATTTTCGTTTTTAAATATTAGGATAAAATATGAGGTAATATTTTTGTATTTTTCAAAGTTAAAAATGACTATAGAGCCTTAATAGAACTATATTTTTTGTAATTTTCGAAATTATATAAAGTACAAAAATAAAGTGCAATTTTTGTATTTTTTCAAGTTTATGAGAGATACATAAACTAAAATTTATATATATATTTTTTGAAATTTTTCTTTTTTCAACGAAATAAAGTAAAAATAGTTAAAATAGCTATATTAGTCCTAATTTCACATATTCACGCTAAAAATGTGAAAATCCTCGGGGAGGGTCAAAAATCACGTGCTTACAGCTGCCCCTCTTTGACTGGAAACACGAAGAGTTTTCCGACAAAGAACGACTAGACGTGTTTTTGACCCGACCATTACTTGGACGGACTACACTTAAGGAAAGGGAGGGAATGTGACCAAGCCCTGACATCTGAGCTGCCTACCAAAAATGGGTAGTACCGCTACCAAATAAGACTGAAGGTGAAGAAAATGAACCCAAGCATCTTGTCGTTGTTTCTGAAGTCTAGAAAAAAGAATGGAGACAACCCATTATCGACTACCTATGCTATGGGATACTTCCAGAATATCCACAGAGAAGAACTGAAATTCGCCGTCATGCACCTCGCTTCCTTTACTACAAAGATACCCTATACAGAAGATCATTCGAGGGAGTACTTTTGCGATGCTTAGGGGAAGTTGAAGCACTCCAAGCTTTGCAAGAAGCACATTCTGGGGTATATGGGTCACACCAGTCTGGACCAAAGCTCCACTTCCATATAAAAAGGATGGGATACTATTGGCCAACGATGGTAAAAGATTGCTTGGACTATGCTCGAAGATGCAAGGCTTGTCAATTCCATGCGAATTTTATTCATCAACCTCCTGAAGTGCTGCACCCGACTATTGCATCCTGGCCGTTTGACACTTGGGGATTGGATGTTGTTGGACCACTACCAAAGTCCTCTGGTGCGCACCTATACATCTTGGCTGCAACTGACTACTTCTCAAAATGGGCCGAAGTTGTTGCTCTTAAGGAAGTAAAGAAGGAAAATGTTGCAAATTTCATCCGAGTAAACATTATCTATCGCTTTAGCATTCCTCGTTACATAATAACGGATAATGGAAAGCCATTCGATAATAGGCTGATGAACAAGATTTGTGATCTCTTTGGCTTCAAGCAACGTAACTCTTCGATGTACAATGCTGTCACTAATGGTCTAGCTGAGGCATTCAACAAAACTCTATGCAACTTGTTAAAGAAAGTCGTTTCCAAATACAAACGAGATTGGAATGACCGTATGGAAGAAGCTCTATGGGCATATAGGACGACTCACCGCACGCCGACGTAGGAGACTCCTTATTCACTCGTCTATGGAGTCGAAGCCGCGCCACTTGAGCGTCAAATAACCTTCGTTATGACTGGCAATTCAAGAAGGGATCACTGATGAAGAAAATGCTCGACTTCGATTAGCAGAGTTGGAGGCTCTTGATGAGAAGAGGTTGGAAACTCAACAGAGTCTTGAATGTTATCAAGCTCGATTATCTCGTGCCTTCAATGAAAGAGCTTGCCTGAGATTCTTTCAAGTAGGAGATCAAGTCATTGTCGTACGAAGACCCATAATTACTTCCCATAAACCTGTAGGGAAGTTCACTCTAAAATGGGATGGGTCGTATATCGTACAAGAAGCTTACTCAAGTGGGGCTTACAAGCTGGTTGATGCAGATGGCATGAGAATTGGCCCTATCAATGGCAAATTCTTAAAAAAGTATTATCCTTGAAATTGTGACGCTCCTCGACATACGAGCCTAAACTGCAAGTCATGACGCTCCTCGACGTATGATCCTAAACTGCAAGTCATGACGCTCCTCGACGTACGAGCCTAAACTGCATGTCATGACGCTCCTTGATGCATGATCCTAAACTGCATGTTGCTACACTCCTGGCCCGCAAGAGTATAAATTGTGTACGACCCAAACAAAAAAAGTCCGCTAGGTTGAAAATCTTGAAAGAGGCGGCCTAGGCAAAAGTTAGGATGTAAAAAAAAAGGGGGAAAATCTACCCATTCTGAACTACGGTATGACTTGATCTTCTTCACCGAGATACGTAGGCAACTTAGAGTTTCATTATAAGTTCAGTCGCATAAGTTCAAAAGATACATATTGCCCCAATTGTTGTCCGAGTGAAGTATGAAGGAATGCAAAATCAAGCTGAAACGCCATCCTCTTGTTGAACTTTGATATCATTTGATCTCCATGGTAAATTGATATCTTCAATGGGCCGATTTTAGGAGGATGTCAAGTATTTACATTGAAGGCCATGGATTCTCTATGTCTTCAGGTTCGTCAAACCTTCAAGTTTTTTTGGTCTCCAAGTCCGCCCACTGCCTTAAAAAAAGGGAAGAGCAGAGAGGTGTCAAAAGGAAACACAAGTATAAGGAAATAATTGTTTGGCACAACGTTTCAAATTCAGTGAGACTTGAACCCAAGATATTTGTGAGAATATGGCTCTTACATTTCGACCGATGGCAAGTAAGACATCTTCCGATCTCAAGGCTTTCATATCAAGATGCAAAAGTTTTGGTGAAGTCGCACAATCTGAAATCGTCAGCGTGTCAGAATTTTACGTTGCATTTGGAATATTATCTGAAACTATCCTTAAGGTATTAAATTTTGTATTTCGGATATGATTTAAATTTCGAAGTTTGGTTTGCGAAAAATAAAACGATTCATAATTTCGACGTTTCTACACCGAGATATGAATTTTTTGGTGAGACAGCGCAAATCTGGAATTGATAGCATGATGCAATATAAAGTTGATTTCAAAATATTATCTGGGACGATTCTGAAGTTGTTTGATTCAGAATTTTGGATATGCTTTAAGTCTAGTTTTCTTGAAATCAAACGGTTTGCAATTTAGATATTTCTAAACCGAGATATGAATTTTTTGGTGAGACTACGCAAATCTGGAATTGATAGCATGGTGCAATATAAAGTACGATTCTGAAGTTGTTTGATTGAAAATTTTGGATATGTTCTAGATCTTGAAGTCTAGTGTCCTTGAAATCAAACGGTTTGCAATTTTGATATTTCTACACCGAGATATGAATTTTTTGGTGAGACTGCGCAAATCTGAAATTTTCAACATGGTGAAATCTAAAGTTGGTTTCAAAATATTATCCAGCGTGATTCTGAAGGTTTTTGATTCTAAGTATTGGATATATTTTAGATATTGAAGTCATCAAATGGTTCATTATTTGGACTCTCCCACAATATGAATCTTTTGTTACAAGCGCATAAAGCTGAAAATTATGTGACTAAGATAAAAGTCGGACAATGTAAAGCAAAAGAGAAGCTGAAATATTTAGGCCATCCAAGTCTCCAAGTTGAAATCTTCAACTCCGTCGGTCTTCAAGCTGAAGTCTTCAAATTCACCGATTTTCAAGTTGAAATATTTAGGCCATCCAAGTCTCAAAGTTGAAATCTTCAACTCCGTCAGTCTTCAAGTTGATGTCTTCAAATTCGCCGATCTTCAAGTTAAAATATTTAGGCCATCCAAGTCTCAAAGTTGAAGTCTTCAAGTCCGTCGGTCTTCAAGTTGAAGTCTTCAAATTCGCCAATCTTCAAGTTGAAATATTTAGGCCCTCTAGTCTCAAAGTTGAAGTCTTCAAGTTCGTCGGTCTTCAAGTTTCAGTCTTCAAATTCGCCAGTTTTAAAGTTGAAATAGTTAAACCCCCCAAGTTGAAGTCTTCAAGTCTTTCAGTATTCAAGTTTCAGCCTTCAAATTCGCCGATCTTAAAGTTGAATTGTTTAAGCCCTCCGAATCTTCGAGTTGAAGTCTGCAAAGTCTGCCAAATCTTCGAAGTTCTCCAAGTGTTCAAGTCGATGTCGTCTTCAAGTTGAAGCTTTATGACTTTCCAATCTTAAGGTGGACATATAAGTCCCTTTGCACCTTAAGTTGGCCTCTTCGTGGGTTTGTCCTTAAAAGGAACTATAACTTTCCAATCTTAAGGTGGACATATGATTCCCTTTGCACCTTAAGTTGGCCTCGCCGATAGTCAGGTCGTTTTGAGAGTAATCTCTCCGATAGTCGAGTCATTTTGAGAGTAATCTCTCCGATAGTCGGGTCATTTTGAGAGTAATCTATCCAATAGTCAGGCCATTTTGAGAGTAATCTCCCCGATAGTCGGGTCATTTTGAGAGTAATCTCTCCGATAGTCGGGCAACATTGAGAGTAATCTCTCCAATAGTCGGGTCATTTTGAGAGTAATCTTTCTGATAGTCGGGGCACATTGAGAGTAATCTCTCTGATAGTCGGGCCACATCGAGAGTAATCTCTCTGATAGTCAGGGCACATTGAGAGTGATCTCTCGGATATTTGGGCAGGGATGAGTATCCATCCCTTCGCACCCTAAGACCGCCTTCTTCATACGTGGATCATCTTGTTGAACAAGATCATATCTTTCTCGCTTGACCTACAAAAAAGAAAAATAAACAACAAAGAAAGAAAAGCACAAGAAAAGAAGAAGAAATAACCTTCGCGTTGATGCTTCCGAGTCCACAAAACTAGACTCAAGTGACTTGCGAAAACTATAAATTAATACTCAACAAATGCGAGTACAAGGGGTTTATATAGATTTGGAGAGGAGGCGTTAATAAGTCTTGGTATGATGTGGGATTTGTTGTATAAACGCGGTATGACTTAATCCTTGTTTGTCCAAACTAAAATTGGTAAGGAATTTGACTCCTAGTTGGATTTAACGATGCTTGAGGATAAAGGTTGTGCGGCAGCTGAAGATTTTCCTTCTCCGAATGCTTAATTGAGTGGCAAGAGAAAATTCTTTTGGATAATTCTGTGTGTCATAATTCTTGGTAAAGTTGACAAATATAATAATTGTGCAACTGGCCAAACACTTGGATTGTAATTCTCAATACATTATCTACTTGAGAGATTTAAATGCGAAGAAATTGACTTTGGCGTTAATGGACGAATGAGCCAATTGACTAAGATTGGTTTAATCATTAGTTAAAGTGTGTTTCTTGAGCAATAATTCAATGAATTGCCATATGCATTGGCGAGACTCTTAATTCGACTAACTGGAGGAAGAATGCAATTAAATAAATTCGTACGTCAAGTCTAATTTGTGTAAATACCACGATAAATCTTGAAGTAGGGGACATTTGTAGGCATATAAATTTTAAATTCATAAAAGAATTTGGAGTATATTTTAAAATTCAAGATATATTGGTCCAAATAAATATAATGGGCTAATATAATTGAATTACTTATATAAGTTCAATATATATGGATTAAATAAATATATCTTAATCCATTGGGCTAGTCCACTTAATTGGGCTACAAATAATGAGCTCACTTCATTAGGCCCAAGAGATCATCTTCCTAGAGGCCCAGTTTGGTGCCACGCGTGAAATGACGTGGCACGCCAAGTCAAGCGGAAGAGCCAATAGGATCATGCCACGTATCAAAATGACAAGGCATGCCAAGTCACACTAAAAGGCCAATGAAATCGTATCACGTGTGCAAGTGACATGTTCTGGCCAATCAAATGTGGTCATGTCACATTTCAATTTGATTGGTCGGAAAGAGTTTGTTCTTATCACAACTCTTCCTTTCCACAACTATAAATAGGGGTCTTCATAACTCAGAAAAGACACCAGAAGTTATAACAAGAAGCAAGAAAGAGCTTGTGGATCAAACACTGCAAATTCCTCCACAAGTTTCAAGCTTCAAGTTCAAGCTCAAGAACGAAGAAGAAATCAAGTTCAAGTTCAAGAACGAAGAATAAATCAAGGTCAAGTTTAAGCAATCAAGCTCAAGCTCAAGAATAAGATCATCGTTCGTGGCAACAAATACATATTCAAGATTAAGCTCAAAAGCCCTTGAATTTATTTACTATTGAAAAGAAGAATCAGAGAATTCATAGAGCTTGTAACACTCAAAATATTTGAAATCAAATACTATGATTGTTGCGATATTTTCCGATCTTGATTTTATTTTTTCGACGCAAATTTATTGTCTACAGTAGCACTATAATTTACTTTTAATTTAAAATAAGATTTGATTTATATATACTAATAATATAAAAAATATTTACACATTTTGTATGAATTATTACGTTTTATCGTATAGGTGATATAAAAGTTAAACCCTTTAAAATAACCACTATTGACAGTTATGGCGTACACAGTATCTTGTTTCTAGAAATAAGAGATATTTTCTTGTTTTTCTTTTGGATAATACATAGTTACCTTCCTGAAATTGTCTCATTTTACTAGTTGCACCCTTATATTTTGTGGGAGTCTTATGACGCTCTTATCTTTATTTAAACGGTAATAAATATCACATTTTTAGGTTATCCTCCGAAATTAGTGTATAGCACGCACCAACTATAATTCATTCATTCTTCTTATTTTTTTATTTTCTAATATCTCGTCACCATCTGACATTTGATTTCGATGTGTCAGGTCATTATTTTATTTTTTTTTCGAAATAACAATTCTCCTTCAAAATACTTTTGACTCCTAAACCAGTTTGCACCAGAGATTCAAGGTAAGGGGATTCATTTGACTCGGGGAGAAGGTGTTAGACATTTCCTGAATCCCGTAATTAGTACGGTTGCTTACATAATCCAGTTGGCTTTTAAAATATTCGAATTGAGATAATAAACACAGTTCTTCTCCTTATTGTCGTTTCATCCTTCTCCCACCTATTTTATTTTTGTCTCCGTCCTTCCCCACCCGTTTATTTTTGTTTCCAGGAAAATCTAAATGATGAAATGGGGTTGGTTGAAAATTGTCTCGCCGGAATCACTATCTTTACGGGTGGAAAATATCATAAGGAAAGAAAAATGGGAAAAGAAAGAAGAAAAAGAAAAAAAATATATAAAAAAGTAAAATAAAAAGGAAAAAGTATAATTGTAAAATTGCATTTGCTTCAGTCATCAGACCACATTCCAGCAAATACTATGCGAAGAAGGAAAACAACGGGAAAATGAAGAACAAAAAGAAACAAAAAAGGAAAGAATAAGAAAAATGCTTCAAAATTAAAGTTTTATTTATTTATTTATTTGCTTCTCGCTCTACTTCAAGAGAGTGTATTCACTCTCTACACTACATGACCTGAAAATGTGATATTTATTATAGTTCAAACAAAGACAAGAGGGTCATAGGATTCCCGCAAAGTAAAAGGGTACAACTGGTAAAGTGAAACAATTTTAGAGAGGTAATTATGTATTATCCATTTTATTTTCCAACAAGTTTATAGACCTAACTAGTATTAAAGGAGACAAGTTTCAAATATCATGCCCTGCCCCATCTTTCTTCTCTCTCTTTTTTCCCCTATTACGAATTCATATCCTATATATGTCTCAGTCCACTTTTAGGATGTAGAAAAAACAAGACGCTATGAAATTCAAATCCTTCTTCTATTCTTGTTGGCGTCATGGATATTGTTAAGTTTGAAGAAGCACGAGCTCAGAGAGCTTCACAACCTACAATGGCGGAAGCAGTTAGAAACTTCCAAAGGATCGAAGCTAAGGCGGAAATGGAATTCTCAAATGAGTGAAAAGAGAATCGCTTTTCAATTATGCATAAGCTGGAATATATACAATCAGATTAGCTAATGACAGCTAAGCAACAACTAATTAATCTCTAACCAAGTAACTAACCGACCTCTAACTAACAGCTATAGTTAACTATCGGAAGTCATTAACTAACTAACGGAATGAACAGTGCAGCCTCTAAAAACTATTAACTAACTATCGGAAAGGAAAATAAAATACAGATTTCTTATAATCTTAATACCTCCCCCTCCCCCTCAAGTTGGAGGTGGAGAACACACTGCCAACTTGCCCAAGACACTGGAATGCTTGATCCCAGTGAGGGATTTGGTGAGAATGTCAGCGAGTTGATCACCAGTTCTAATATGTTGAAGCAAAATGAGGCCTTCTGTGAACTTTGTCCTGACGAAGTGGCAATCAACTTCAATGTGTTTAGTACATTCGTGAAAGACTGGATTCCTGGCAATGTGGAGAGCAGATTGACTATCACAAAATATAGGAATAGGTAGAACAGGAGGTACAGTCAATTCTGTGAGCACACGATGCAGCCAACAACGCCATTTCTAATGGATCTGTACTCTGCTTCTGCTGAAGAAAGGGAGATGGTTTCCTGTTTCTTAGATTTCCAACTGATAGGACTGTTGCCCAAAAGAACAAGGTATCCTAACACTGACTTCCTGGAGTCAGGGCATGCAACCCAATCAGAATCACAGTAGGCTTTTATTGAGAAATCATTATCACTGGACATGAAGAGACCCAAGGTGGGATCCTTGAGTAGGTATCTGAGCATATGGTATGCTTCCTGAAGATGAGGTTCTCTAGGGTCCTGCATATATTGGATTAGATGTTGTACCCCATAGGTTATGTCCAGTCTAGTGTTGGTGAGGAAGTTTAACTTCCCAACTAGCTGCCTGTAGAAAGTAGGATCAGATAAAGGTACTCTTTCCTTAGCTTTCAACTTTGTTGTGGGATCAAGTGGAGAAGACAAACTGGTAGCGTGGAGACAGTCATATTATTTGAGGATATCAAGAGTAAACTTCCTTTATGAGATCAAGATTCCACCTTTTCTGTAGAGCACCTCACGTCCCAAGAAGTAGTGTAATTTTGCCAAGTCTTTGATCTTGAATTGGTCATGTAGGAAGGTTTTCAGCATTTGAATTTCAGTGAGATCATTTCCAGTTAGTAGAACATCATCTACATAAACTCCCACAAATACCACACGATCAGATGTTCTCTTGTAAAATAGAGAATAATCGTGCATAGAATGAATGTAGCCCCTGGAATACAAAGCTTCAGTAAGTTTAACATACCATTGTCTGCTAGCTTGCTTTAGACCATAGAGGGATTTGTTCAATTTGCAAACCAGTTCTGGAGAAGAAATTGCAAGACCCTTGGGGCAGCTTCATGTATACCTCTTCATGCAAATTTCCATGGAGAAAAGCATTGTTCACATCTAATTGAAATAGCTCCAAGTTCTTCTTAGCTGCAATAGCAATTAAAGCTCTAACAGTGGTCATCTTTACTACTGGAGAAAAAGTTTCTGTATAATATCTGCCAGTTTTTTGTGTATAGCCTTTTATAACTAATCTGGCTTTATACCTTTCCATACTCCCATCTACTTTATGCTTTACCTTGAAGACCCTCTTACAGCCTATGGCTTGTTTCCCAGCAGGTAAAGGGACTAAAGTCTAAGTGTTGTTTTCATGAAGTGCTTCAAATTCCTGAATCATGGCATGCTGCCAACCAGGATTAACTGCTGCTTCTTCATAAGACAAGGGCTGCCTGTCATTACAGATGCTTTTTACAACCTGCTGACTATCAGCATTAAGGACATCAGGAGCAATATGGTTGTTTTGGGTAAAGAGAGCGTTGAGAGAAAATGAAGGGTTGATCTGAGTGGCTTCAACATTCTGATATTGTTTTAGGTTAGGCATATGACAAACATATTCAGACAAATAAGATGAGGTCATAGATATTCTACTGGACACCCCTTGAATTGGCCTCATAACAGAAGATGAGTATTGGGCTACCTGGAGGTGATTGAAGGGATTAAGTCTGGTGATGTGGTATTAAGTGTAGGAGGTGAATGTATAGTATGATTAGGTAATATTGGGATAGTTGTGTGTGTGGTGATACTAGGCGATGTACAGTAGAGTTATCTGTCTAAGAAGTTAAAGGGTTGTGGACTGGATAAAAAATGCAGTCAATAGAATGATCTTGATGTGTGACAGAATTAGGCAAGAGAAAAAAGGAATTTGGTACAGGTGGGAGTGAAAAAGGGAAAATTGATTCATGAAAAATCACATCTCTGGACACACAGATTTCTTAGTAGTTAAGTTCAGTACCTTGTACCCCTTTACACCAAAAGGATATCCTATAAAATCATGCAAAAAAGTTCTTGGTTCAAATTTATCTCTGCGAGGCTTAGGGACAGTTGGATAACATAGGCAACCAAAACTCCTTAAGTGTGAGTAGTTTGGTTTCTTTCCATACAGCAGCTCAAAAGGGCACTTGTTTTTCAAGGTTATGGTAGGTAATCGATTGATGAGAAAGGTTGTTGTAAGTGCACACGCTCCCCAGTATCTCAATGAAAGTTTGGCTTGGAACAATTAGGCTTTGGCAGTCTCCAATAAGTATTTGTATTTTCTCTCTACTATTCCATTTTGTTGGGGTGTATAGGGCAGGTTCTTTGGTGTTCAATACCTTTTGACTGAAAGAATGAAGTGGCTTCATTGCTAGTGAATTCCAAGCCATTGTCTGATCTGATACACTTTATTTTGGTGGTAAATTGTGTCTCAACCATGGATATGAAATTCCTGAGGGTGTGTAGTGTATTACTTTTGCAACTGAGTAGATGAGTCCAAGTGGATCTACTAAAGTCATCTACTATGGTGAGAAAGTACTTGAAATTGTCATGAGTGGGCACATGATAAGGTTCCCACAAATCTATGTGTAGGAAGTCGAATATGGCAGTGATGTTTGTAATCTTTGGAGGAAAAAGAAGTCTAGCTTGCTTGGCCATAAGGCATATAGAACAAATGAAGGGTTGTCTTGGTGCAAAGTCTGCTGGTATATTGGATATCATTTTCATCTTTGCAAAAGGTCATGACCAAGTCTATAGTGCCATAACATATTCATATCATTCACATAATTTGAAAAGGATTAAGAATTACAGTCCCAGTATGTTTTATTGCAATGAGAATTATTTACAATAGGAAGTGGAGACACAGTATTCATAGTAGAACTGGGATGAAAGGGAAAAGAAACACATTGAGTATTTACAGATGGACTAGTTTGACAGGGATAAGAAAAACAAGGTGTTGTAGTAGTATGGTTTGCGTCCTTCTTTACTGTTGTAGGATTTCCTTTATTCAGACAGTCAGAGCAGAGAAGGTACAATCCATCATGGACCTTACCAATCTCCAGAGGCCTCTTCAGAGAAGGGGCCTAAAGAAAACAACATGTGTTAGAAAAGAAGGCTAGACACTTAAGATGTGCTGTCAAGGAGCTAATAGAAATGAGATTGTATTTGAAGGTTGGGACAAACAGAACTTTGTATAGGATTATTTTGGGTGTAAGAGTCATAGTTCCTATTTCTGTGACCTTGACTTTGTAGCCATTTGGCAGTGTCACAAGTAAAGAATAGGTTAAAGTAACTATGTTCTGTAAGTGTGTTTTGTTGAAGGTCATGTGGTGTGAGGCTCCTGAGTCCAGAATCCATAAGTCAGCCTTTGCTTGAAAACATTTCCATGACAGTTTGTCAAAATCTATAGAAGAAGTACAGGTCACAATACCTGCAAAATTTCCTACAGAATTCACTATTGCATTGGCTGGATTTGTGTTTGAACTGTCCCCTGATCTATCATTGTGAAAGTGTTGTCGGAGTCTCACCACTTGATCATATTGCTCCTTTGAGAGGTTTACATTCTGGCTGTTGTTGCCTCATTGATTCTCTAGATCTTCTCATTGGTTTGACATTGTATCAGATAGCATAGCTTGTGCACCAGCCACATCATTTGTTGTAATGTTCCTTCCTCTATTGTTCCTGGGATACTGATTATAGTTGTTTGAGTTATAACTTTGAGCTCCTTGTCGATTAAATTGTTGTGGATATCCTTGAAGTTCGAAGCACTTTTCCTTGATGTGACCTTGTTTTTTGCAGAAGTCACAATAGAGACTAGGTATGTTGTTCACTGAGAAATTTATTCTGAATGATCTTGGAGCTGTAATGCTGGTGTTCATTGCACTAGACTCAAAATTCAACTAATTCCTTGGTCGAAACTCTCTTTGCTTTATCTCTTGTACTAGAAGGGCAAAAGCCTGTGCCATTGAAGGCAAGGGATTCATCATCAGAATACTCCCTCGAACTACAGTGTAGACCTCATTCAAGCCCATTAGGAATTGTATCAGTCTCCTGTCTTGCTCAACTTTGTGCATGTTCTCTTTTGCATCACAAGTGCACTGACAGTTACATACTGATTTAGCGCTCCTTGGATCAAGTCATTAATCTCCTCTTAGATCTGGTATAACTTTGCTCCGTTTGTTTGATCATAACGATCTTCAAGTTCTCTCTATAGCTCAACTAAAGTGTTCACATACTCCACACTATCTGCAATTTCTTTTGCAAGTGAATTCAAAATCCACGAGGTTACCATGTCATCACACCTCTCCCATTGCCTAAAACTCGACAAATTTTAATTAGGTTTCACATATTATCCAGTGATTGTCGCGCCCCTTTTTCTCGCGAAATCGGGTTTATGACATTTGGTGGGCAACTCGTTCTTTTTGGGAACTGGGTTTTGCATTTTTGAAGAGTCGACACCTAATAAGTTAAGGTGCATTAGGACACCAATAGAGATTCAGTTCTAAGTTTGTTTGGATAACCAGAGATTGGGCAAGGGCTTGAAATTATCCCGAGAGGAAGGTGTTAGGCACCCCTCAGGATCCACTAGTGTGGTTCCCGGTGTAAGCACGTGATTTTTGCCCAATATGAGAATTACTCCCAAAAAATTCAAAAATAAAATAATTTTTCTTGGTGTGCAATTTTGTGATATTTTAAATAATTATTTGTATTTGTCTGTGCATGTTTATTTGCTAAATTAATAATAAAATACAAAAATATGTCGCATTTTGCATGTAGGATTTAATTCTACAATTTGTTAGTAATTAAGTTTGTTTACAAAAAAAATAAAAATTTACAAAAATAGGCATCGTTTGCATTTTTAGCATTTAATGTCCAAATATATAATTTTATGCTTAATTATTACTTAATTGTGCGTTAATTGTTATTTGGAGTTAATTTGCGCTTTTATAACTTAATTTAGTTCTTAATAATAATTTAAGTATTTTTATAATTTAGTTTTAGAGAAATAAAAGAAGAAAAGAGAGCGAAAATATAAAGAAAGTCGGAATTGGGTCTCTTCTTCGATTTCAAGCCACAGGCCCAAAAAATGGCCCAATCTTCCCAAACGACCCAGTCCATTTCGAACTGGGTCGACCAAGTCCATAACCCAACACCCCTTCTTCATTTTGTCAAAACACAAAACAAAACAAAAAAATAAAAAAACCAAAAACCCTAAAAAACTAAGAAAACATCCGCCCCCCACCCTTTTGCTTCTTCTCCTCCAAAGCTCCAAGCACACAACCATGGCTGACCCTTCTGCTGTTGCTTCGTCTCCAAACAAACCCCATCGACGACCAACTCCTGCTCACCTCAAGCTCTTCAACTTCTTCGTCCGAACGACCATCGGCGTCTTATGTCCAAGCTGCTCACTCTCACCATGGCCAGTCGCCATTGTTGCTCACGCAGCTGCTACTGCGCTGCCTTCTTCTCCGACTGCCCTCACCCTCGTCGTCAACCCCCATTTCCGTCGGCTACAGTCGACAACCAGGGACGACCCAAACAGCCCACCTGCTGCTCACGCAGCTGCTACTGCTGTCATTGCCTTCGTCGACCACTGCTTCCAAGCTGCTGCTGCCGAGTTGCTGCGTCGACTTCCTCCCTGCCTGCTGCCTCGTCCAGTTCCCCCCCTGTTGCTGCGTCTTCAGTCGATGGACAAAACCAGTCGACCAAACGACCACTTGCTCTCATGACTGCTGCCTGCACCCCAGCTCCTTCACGTAACCAAACGAACCCCCAGACCACGCTTTTGCTTCTGTTTTGTCGACCCCGTTGTTTTCTTCACCACTGGAAAAAGAAAAGAAGAAAAGGGCTGCACAGGACAGCCTTCTAGTTCGTCGCCCGTTCGTGGTCGTCTTCGGCGTCAAGTTATCTTGGTGCGATACTCGTTTCCGGACAGATTGTTTCCATCCAAGTTCATCGTCATTTTTTCGATGCTTTGGTCGTCAAAACAGTCCGTACGTGTGTCGTTCGATCCGGTTAGTAGATTTTGAGTTTTATTTTTGTCCGTATTTTGTTTTGATATTCTCGAATCTAAAATCGGCAAATGTTTGTTTTGTTCATGTCTATGGTTAGATATTTGATTTTTTTTTGTTTTGTTCATGTTCATATGTTTTGTTAAGTTAATTTTCAGATTTCAAATGGAAATTTAATTAGTGGTTTTTTCATGTTTATTTCATGTTTGTTTTATTGTTTAGGTAAAAGTTGTTAGTATAATGTTGGTGAGATACAAATTGAAGTTTAATTAATTGTTTCTTCAATTTGTTTCATGTGTTTATGTATTTTTAGAAATTATTAATATTGTTAAGTTCAAGTTTAAGTTCATAATGGTTTCTTCGTCGATCTTGTTATTTGTCTAAAAGAATTTAGTTGTGTTAAGGGAAATATGTTGATTTAATCGTTTGAATCCATCATGTTTGTTGTTTAAAATAGATTTCATTCATGATCATACTTTGTTGTTTGTTCTTGAATCCGAAATTTATATAGCTTGATTTCTTGTTTACCATTTATGATTATTTCTTGAATTTGTCTTGTAATCTTGTTTAAAGTTTAATATAGGAATTGTTTGTTGTAATGTTGTTAGAGTTGATTTTAAGTTCAATATTATTGAATTTAGAAATCTAAATATACTTGTTTGTTGTTGTTATTGAATCCGAAAATAGGATTGTTTGTTGCTAAAATATTGTTCAATCAAATTTTAGTTGTTCTTTGTTGTTCAATTTATGTTCATGTGATTTGTTGTTGAAATGTTGAAGAAATCATGTTCATGTGATTTGTTGTTTAAACATTGTTAGAAATTGATCATATTGTCTATATTTTGGTTAAGTTTGATTAATTGATTGTTATAGCTGATGGGGTAGTTTTGTAATTTGTAGTACTTTCGGGGGTAAAATAGTAATTTGTAATAGGGTCGGGGGGAGGGGGAGTTTAGGAATTGTACATTTTGTAATTGTTTATATGAAGCATGGGGGACAAAATGAAATGGGGTGGGTTGTGATATAGTTGTTTAATATAAAAGGGGGACAAGACAAAATTTAGTGGGAAGAAATCTTGTATTTATTTATGTTAGGCATGAGGGATAAAAAATAATGGGGTGGTGTGATATATTTATTTAATGTAATGGGGATGAGTGGGAAGATAATGAGTTTGGTAGAGAAAAAGTATTGATTTTAATTGATTGAAAGATTTATGGGATGAGTTATATATAGGAAGTCTTGAAACAAGATTAGAGATAGAAGAGAACACAGACAGATAAAAACGAGAATAGGAAAAAAAAAAAAAGAACTGAATATTGAAAAGAAAGAAAAATTCCGAAAAATATTTTAAACTTTCAAATAAAAGAAAAAACTAAAAAAAAATCTTCTGCTTTCTTTCATTGTTTGAAATCAGCATTAATTGTTGTTGTTTCATCAAAGCTTGAAGCTTTTGTTTTGGGATTACTGCTCCACTGGTTTGCAAACTCTGTTCCTGGGTTGTTACTGTTGCTGGGTTGTTGTTGCTGTGTTGTACTGTTATTACTGCTGCTGATTCTCATCTTCATTTTCTTTTGCTTCCAATATCAGGTACACATCTGACACGCTGGTTGTTGTAATCCGAATATGAAGCATGAATACAAAAAAATGAAGAGTTGAAATTTTGAATTAGCTTTAATTATATTCTGAATTTTATTTGTATGTATAATTTATTTAGTTTGTAAAAATCAGAATCATATAGCTATTTAATACATATAGGGGAACATCCGACGATAGCTTAACAAGATGAATTGTCTACATATATTGCCTAAAAATCAATAAATGGTGTAGTAACTCCGTCGAATCAAAAAACAAACGAATAGGCCATCTAGTAGGAACTTGGCAGAAATATTGTTTAAGTTAAATAATATTGGTTAATTTCAGCATGTAAATGGTCTAGGATTAAAATTAGATTGCCATGTTTTTTTTAATTTGACAAGCTAAGAACATGCCTCGTATAATGTAACTAGGTAATAACGTGTAAATAAATTAAAACATTTTCTCTTTTATTTTGTAGAGACAAAGTTAATAGAAGAAATGTAGGCACTTTAGGATTATCCTTTTAAAATAAATGAGACTAGCCTCGCCAAATAAAACACACAAATTGCGGGGCCCTCGATAAAAATTTAATTGATTACTTAAACTTCTGGATGGGCCGTTTAGCAAATTTCACGGCCTTCCCCAAAGTAATAAAGCGCTAATCGCTTTAGGCGCGATATAATAATAATACATTCTTAAACACGGGTACGCATTTATGCGACCCAAATCCAAATCCCAAAACATTGAATAAAAATATGTTCCGGATCGTGGATGCATTTTATGTGACGCAATCCAAAGACATGTTTTTAAACAATGTTCACATTCTTGTAAAAATAAAAAATAAATAATGATAAAAGCGGTAAAAAGATAAAACTTGCACATAAGTTCATATTTGTATAAAAATCAGATAATCAAGCCGAATATAACAGTTGAGCGACCGTGCTAGAACCACGGAACTCGGGAATGCCTAACACCTTCTCCCGGGTTAACAGAATTCCTTATCCAGCTTTCTGGTACGCAGACTATAATATGGAGTCATTCTTTTCCTCGATTCGGGATTAAAATTGGTGACTTGGGACACCCTAAATCTCCCAAGTGGCGACTCTGAAATAAATAAATAAATCCCGTTTCGATTGTGCTTTAATTGGAAAAACTCCCTTGTACCCTCGCGGGGGCGGAAAAAGGAGGTGTGACAGCTCTGGCGACTCTGCTGGGGATAAAAGTTTTCTATGAACCAGAACCACTGGTTCAGGGTTAGAAATTCGAGCTTAGATAAATTGTTATATTTGGCTTTATTTGATTTTTACATGTTTGAGCCTAATGTGCTAAATGTTGCTTTACCGCTTTGATATTATTTGACTTTATATATAAATTGTGCCGAACCCTTCTCTCTTCACCTTCGGGGATGGGCTTACTGGTTGAGACTCCTTATTCTGTTAGTGTCATACCCTGAAATAAAAAAGAGGCTCGGACAAGTTACGAAGCCGGATGGCCTTTTGGTTCCCGGTAAGTTGCCCCCTCCTCGACTTGAGTTTTCCGCTCGGGTACACAGTCTAGAACACCGACTCAGGTCTTGAACATAAAATAACATGACTTCATGCCGGATCCCTAGTAGGAACGATTATTTGCATCATGTTGCATTTGACTTAGGGGACTCAACACAGGGGTTGGGTCTGTCTAGGGCTAGCAACCTGTAATGAAAAAGACCATCTTGATGCATCCTATGTGCTACATGTTGCATTCCTTCAAGGGTAAAAGGGTCATTTGGCGAACCAATGATAATTGAGAGTGAATGAAAAAGGAAAAAAAAGAAAAAAAAGAGTCTCGTTTCTAAAAATAGTTTTTATTCGCTTATGAAATGCCAAAAAATAAAAATGGAAAAGAGTCATGTTTTAAAATAGTTCGGTTAATTAGCCCGAACTACGCGGGTTTGATTCTCACCGGATGTGAGATACGTAGGCAACCCTCATCGGGTCCAACCCCCTTTTTGCTAAAATAGCCAAAAACCAATAAATAAATAAAAAACGTGTCAAAATTTTAATTTGGTCATAAATAAGTCGGACGGTGTCCAGCCTCCCCTTTTGCTAGAAATAGCCAAAAAAAAATATGTCAAATTTTAATTTTGTCATAAAGAAGTCGGGTGACGCTGTTTTGTCAAGACATAGCCGAATGTTCCCGAAAAGGACGCCGGAAGGCTGACTTTGCATAAACAGCCACCTTTTGGGTCATGTTTAGGATTTTGGTCCAGCTGACCTACACAACCTTAAAAATCTTCGTCCCCGAGGCGCTGAAGGGCCGTGTTTGCAACACCAGGTTTTATTGTAATTTGAAAAGAAAAAAAACAAAGAGTCAGCGGTCAGGTGAATACCGTTTGGATTTTTAGTCAAAAATAAGCCGAGCCAGCTTCGGCCGCGTCTTGAACCGTTCTTGCCGAAACAGCCTTAGAGTATCTTTCAGTTGTCGAAAGGCTATTTTCGTAAAAGAATGGACAAGTTTGTAAAGTGTCATAAAATAATCCTCACCGGCCTCAAAATTCATGTGAAATTTGGAAGGGGCCACGTTTGCAAAAAATAACCGTTCGGTTGCATTTGTCAAACGGAGAAAGGAAGCCGGCCATTTGTTTTTGGAGTTTGTAAATCTTTTATTAGAATATGTGGGTTGTTTGATTTTCGAGTTTGTAGGTCATCTTCAAACCTTTGAAATCCAGTTTGTTTTAATATGAAAATTGAAAAAAATGTTGTTTATCTTTTATTGGTCCGAACTACGCAAGGTCTGATTCATGCGGGGTCATGATACGTAGGCAATCTCCATAAGATTCGACCACGAAAAAAAATGATGAAAAAGAATGAAGAAAAAAAAAAGATGAAAAAAAAATGAATGAAAAAAATCGGAAAAAAAAAAGAAAAAAAAGATGTTGTTAATAATGAGGCTCGACTGAGTCCAGACCGACTGAGTCCATTCTAACCTGTTTTGTTTTGAATCGCAAAGAAAGAAGGTGGTTGGTTTGTGGTAAGCCGGAAATACAAGACCCAGAAGCACACTTTGCGGGGATCAGGCCTGATAACAGAAGCACTCGAATCCTATTGGGACTTGTTGACTAAAGTTGATGATATTAAAGTTGGCAATGGCCTGGGCAATACTGATGCGAAGCTCAGTGGCTGAGATGCCAGTTTTGATAAAACGGGAGGACGCGCCGTTCCTTGGTTAGTAGGAGAGAAGTTTTTGGTGGCTTATTTTGTTGTCATTTCTGTTGTCCAGATTATTCTTAGGGTTGTAATCCGAATATTGTCTTGTGTCAAACCTTCTTATCTTTCCAGTTTGTCATATCAGTTTGTTT
Organism: Nicotiana tabacum; assembly: GCF_000715075.1. Taxonomy (NCBI): domain Eukaryota; kingdom Viridiplantae; phylum Streptophyta; class Magnoliopsida; order Solanales; family Solanaceae; genus Nicotiana; species Nicotiana tabacum. Next base: position 120,646,701 of record NC_134095.1, read on the forward strand.
AAGTTTTGTCAAGGCTGTGTTAGGATTTTATTCTGGTTGTTTTGTTTGTTTTATTATTCAAACCATTTCGCCGGTAGTCTAATACAAAAGCCGGTCTTTTGTTATTTCCAGTCATCTTTTTGTTTAGTCCTTTTATCATTTTTGTTCAGCGCCGATTCTCGTGACATGACATGCGCACACACTTTATGCCTAATCTTAAAAGTTAATCATAAAACCCTCGGAAGGTGATCAAAGTATTTAAGGGAAATAAGAACGGTTTGAGATTATTTGAAGCCCGAGTCATGTGGAACTGGGGCAAGTAAAACATAAAGAAAACCGTTAAATGCAAGATTCGCCAAATTGGCATGAGGGTCGTTCATGAGAGTGAGAGTGTCGCCCAGCAGTGCTTTAGAAATGACAAATGAAAAAGCAAGTGTTTAACATAATTGTCAAGTCCAGCACCATCGGAAGAGACTATAAATCTATGTTCAATTGTGTTGTTTGCACTTGGCATGTTTTGAAGACTGGAATGACGAAGGCATTTTGTTCTGCTACCTAAACACTTTATCCTTCGTTACCCCTTTTGAGCCTTGTTTATTTTCTTTCATACCCCTCATTCGGAATCAGTAGCAAAGAGTAGAAACACAAATATAAAAGATAAGAAAAGAAAAAGAAAAAGAAAAAAAACACAAAAAAAAACGAAAAGAAAAGAAAAGAAAAGAAAAATGATAACAAAAAGAAAAAAAGGAAAGTCAAATGAAAAAAGAGGAATTGGGAACTACGTTTGACCTGATTCCTCAAAGAGGATACGTAGGCGCTTCACGGCTCGGTCATAGTTTTGAAAAATGAAAAATCAATTAAAATACCCCCAAGCAAGAAACTGGGGCAAATATTGCAAATAAATCTAGTTTCCGAAAGTTGTAATTTTGAACCCAGAATTTATTTTGTATTTTTGAGCCTTTTATACCCTTTCTTTCTATCCCTATCCAAAAACCTACATTACGGTCCAAAGAAAGACCTTCTGATCAGTTTTCAAAAGATGCCAAGTCAGACAAACGAGAGTCTTACCGGCGAACATAACATTCTGTTCCACAGCAGAAAGGACTCTAATCTCCAGTAGAGAGAGTCATACCGGCAACACTCCAAATCCCCAGCTGGAAAGTGATACAAATGAGAGAGTCTTATCGGTGAAAATCTTCACGGACAACATAAGGCAATGAAAGCTGAGAAAAAAAAAACCAAAATGAGAGAGGCTTGATAGTGAAAACCCTTCGGGCACTACAAGTCGAATAAGATTGGGAATTAGATGGGGAATTGCCAATTGAAGGTCTTGAAAGACGGCAGAGGATAGGCCACATGTGCATGTCATGACCATTAGAGTCGGTATTTACGTTTAATAGGTTTTTATTTATAGCTTCTTTTTTAAAGAGTCATATTTTGCCTTTGTCTTTTTATTCTGTTCCCTTTTATCTTTTCCTTTCATAGAAAAATTCCCCAGTAGAGTCTGTCTGGTCAGAACAAGCGAGAATTGACTTCACAATAGGCCATCAGTTTTCTAATCATGCAAGATGAGATCTGACTAGTACATCCAAATGGTATAGTCAGCAAGGAACAAGCGCGAGGCCAGTGTCAAAAAAAAGATATCGCCATCAAAAGGGAATTGACAAAAGGATTGACGAGTGTCAAGAGGGATATCCCCAACAGAAAGGGATTATCCCCAGCAAATAATATCATCCCCAACAAGTTGTGGAACACAGAGCAAGGAAGGAGAAAGGGAAAACCATCCCAGCAAGAGTATCACAACCAACCACCGCGTTTTAAACTAACAAATTTTGTTTGATTTGAAACAGGTAAAGGAAATGGCATTGATGACAAAAATGCATGCCACAAGGGATATTGTCAAACTGGGGCAGAAAATTTTCCTTTCATTTAGAAAATTTTCTGGAAGTCAGGTACCCATTCGGCGAAGAATAATGATAACGCCAGTCTCAAGGGAAGTGGTCTTAAAACCAGTGTTGCCCCCAACATAATAAGTTTCAATGGAGGAAGTTGTTCCCCAGCAGACAGAACAAAGGGATGAAGCTTGTGCTCAGAAAAGCAAAAGGTCAGTATCATTCCCAACAGCCTTTCGAAGAGTGAAGCACTAATTCTAAAAGAATCAGAATCCCCCAGCAGTGTTATCCTCGACAGTGTTATCCACAGCTGATAACATTTTATCCCCCAACAGGTAAGTAAATAATTCCCCAACAGTGTTATCCCCAGCAGTTTCGAGGAGTCCAACACAAGTTTGGTGAAAATCGGTATCCTCAGCGGTTCCTTTCGGGGAAAGGCAAAACGAGTCTTAAGGGAGGTAGTCTTCGAAGGAAGAAGCTATGCAAAAAAAAAAAAAAAAAAAGAAGCAAAAAAAAAAAAAAAAAAAAAAGGGAAACAGTTTGCAGAGGAATGAAACGTCCTACTTAAAAGGGAGTAATTTTGGAAGGAGTAAGATAACATATTTACTTAGCAGAGTTATCCTCAACAGTGTTATCCCCAGCGGATCATCGAGATGTAGAAGCATCCTCGACAGAGTTTCGGGCAACCCAGAGTGGGTAAGGAAGAAAAGGAAAAGTCATCCCCATCAAAATAATCCCCAGCAGTTTCGAGGGAAGACAACACAGGTAAGTAAATAATTCAGGAAGAAGGAAATGGTTCACGCATAGGAGAGGCATTTCCTCCTAAGTTGTTGTTGAATCAATAGGAGAGGCATTTACTCCTAAGTTTGTTTTTACCCATAGGAGATGCATTTTCTCCTAAGTTTGTTTTAGTTTCACCCATAGGAGATGCATTTCCTCCTAAGTTTGTTTTTACCCATAGGAGAGGCATTTCCTCCTCAGTTTAGTTTTTACCCATAGGAGATGCATTTCCTCCTAAGTTTAGTTTCACCCATAGGAGATGCATTTCCTCCTAAGTTTGTTTTAGTTTCACCCATAGGAGATGCATTTCCTCCTAAGTTTGTTTCACCCATAGGAGAGGCATTTCCTCCTAAGTTTAGCTTCATTCATAGGAGATGCATTTCCTCCTAAGTTTAGTTTTTACCCATATGAGACGCATTTCCTCCTAAGTTTAGTTTCACCCATAGGAGATGCATTTCCTCCTAAGTTTGTTTCACCCATAGGAGAGGCATTTCCTCCTAAGTTTAGCTTCATTCATAGGAGATGAATTTCCTCCTAAGTTTAGTTTCACCCATAAGTTTGTTTTAGTTTCACCCATAGGAGAGGCATTTCCTCCTAAGTTGTTGTTGAAATCAGGAGTCCGCCTGGAGAATAGAGACATTCAATTTCAAATTTAGCAGTCAGGAGTCCGCCTGGAGAATAGAGACATTCAATTTCAAATTTAGCAATCAGGAGTTCGCCTGGAGAACAGAGACATACTTTTCAAGTTCGACGTCAGGAGTCCGCTTGAAGAACGGAGACATACAGTTTAAATTTCAAAAGTCAGGAGTCCGCCTGGAGAATAGAAACATTCAATTTTAAATTTAGCAATCAGGAGTTCTCCTGGAGAACAGAGACATACTTTTCAGTCTTTTTATTCCAAGTGTTGAAGTTGGGAGCCCGCCCATAGAACAGAGGCATACATTTCAGTCTTTACATTTCAGAGTTGAAGTTGGGAGCCCGCCCATAGAACAGAGACATACATTTCAGTCTTTACATTTCAGAGTTGAAGTTGGGAGCCCGCCCATAGAACAGAGGCATACATTTCAGTCTTTACATTTCAAGCATTGAAGTTGGGAGCCCGCCCAGAGAACAGAGGCATATATTTCAGTCTTTATATTTCAAGCATTGAAGTTGGGAGCCCGCCCAGATAACAGAGGCATATATTTCAGTCTTTACATTTCAAGCATTGAAGTTGGGAGCCCACCCAGATAACAGAGGCATACATTTCAGTCTTTACATTTCAAGCATTGAAGTTGGGAGCCCGCCCAGATAACAGAGGCATACATTTCAGTCTTTATATTTCGAGCATTGAAGTTGGGAGCCCGCCTAGATAACAGAGGCATACATTTCAGTCTTTACATTTCAAGCGTTGAAGTTGGGAGCCCGCCCAGATAACAGAGGCATACATTTCAGTCTTTAATTTTCAAGTATTGAAGTTGGGAGCCCGCCCATACAACAGAGGCATACATTTCAGGATCAAGTCAGAGGACAATAAAACAGAGGGTTACAATAGGAATCCCCAGCAGGAAACAATAAAAATCCCCAGCACCGAGAAGCAGAAGGTTGCAACAAGAGGTCCCAGCACAAACTCAAGTGCATGTGTCAAAAGGAAGAAAAGCATCGGAAGAAAAGCACCGGAAGAAACGCAAGCAGACAAGAAAGCAAGGCAACAAGAACAAATTGCAGTCTAGCCTAGCTTCTTGTTTTCTTTTAAGCATGGTGTAACAAGGAGATCGGTAAGCAATGGTAATAGCATGCAACAACAGTAACATTGCAGTCTCACGGTAGTCCCAGCTACCAAAACTTCCCGAACTACATTGACCTGATTCCTGTTTAGCCCAGGATATGTAGGAAACCTTTGAAGCAAAGGTTCGGTCAAATCTTTTTTAAAAAATGCTTCACACGGAGTACTCAGATGGGCAAAAATCGCTCGCTTTATCTTTGCACGAAAACCCTTCGTGTCTTCGGGCAAAGAGGGGCAGCTGTAAGCACGTGATTTTTGCCCAATATGAGAATTACTCCCAAAAAATTCAAAAATAAAATAATTTTTCTTGGTGTGCAATTTTGTGATATATTAAATAATTATTTGTATTTGTCTGTGCATGTTTATTTGCTAAATTAATAATAAAATACAAAAATATGTCGCATTTTTTAATTCTACAATTTGTTAGTAATTAAGTTTGTTTACAAAAAAATAAAAATTTACAAAAATAGGCATCGTTTGCATTTTTAGCATTTAATGTCCAAATATATAATTTTATGCTTAATTATTACTTAATTGTGCGTTAATTGTTATTTGGAGTTAATTTGCGCTTTTATAACTTAATTTAGTTCTTAATAATAATTTAAGTATTTTTATAATTTAGTTTAGAGAAATAAAAGAAGAAAAGAGAGCAAAAATATAAAGAAAGTCGGAATTGGGCCTCTTCTTCGATTTCAAGCCACAGGCCCAAAAAATGGCCCAATCTTCCCAAATGACCCAGTCCATTTCGAACTGGGTCGACCCAGTCCATAACCCAACACCCCTTCTTCATTTTGTCAAAACACAAAACAAAACAAAAAAATAAAAAAACCAAAAACCTAAAAAACTAAGAAAACATCCGCCCCCACCCTTTTGCTTCTTCTCCTCCAAAGCTCCAAGCACACAACCATGGCTGACCCTTCTGCTGTTGCTTCGTCTCCAAACAAACCCCATCGACGACCAACTCCTGCTTACCTCAAGCTCTTCATCTTCTTCGTCCGAACGACCATCGGCGTCTTATGTCCAAGCTGTTCACCCTCGCCATGGCCAGTCGCCATTGTTGCTCACGCAGCTGCTACTGCGCTGCCTTCTTCTCCGACTGCCCTCACCCTCGTCGTCAACCCCCATTTCCGTCGACTACAGTCGACAACCAGGGACGACCCAAACAGCCCACCTGCTGCTCACGCAGCTGCTACTGCTGTCATTGCCTTCGTCGACCACTGCTTCCAAGCTGCTGCTGCCGAGTTGCTGCGTCGACTTCCTCCCTGCCTGCTGCCTCGTCCAGTTCCCCCCCTGTTGCTGCGTCTTCAGTCGATGGACAAAACCAGTCAACCAAACGACCACTTGCTCTCATGACTGCTGCCTGCACCCCAGCTCCTTCACGTAACCAAACGAACCCCCAGACCACGCTTTTGCTTCTGTTTTGTCGACCCCGTTGTTTTCTTCACCACTGGAAAAAGAAAAGAAGAAAAGGGCTGCACAGGACAGCCTTCTAGTTCGTCGCCCGTTCGTGGTCGTCTTCGGCGTCAAGTTATCTTGGTGCGATACTCGTTTCCGGACAGATTGTTTCCATCCAAGTTCATCGTCATTTTTTCGATCTTTGGTCGTCAAAACAGTCCGTACGTGTGTCGTTCGATCCGGTTAGTAGATTTTGAGTTTTATTTTTGTCCGTATTTTGTTTTGATATTCTCGAATCTAAAATCGGCAAATGTTTGTTTTGTTCATGTCTATGGTTAGATATTTGATTTTTTTTTGTTTTGTTCATGTTCATATGTTTTGTTAAGTTAATTTTCAGATTTCAAATGGAAATTTAATTAGTGGTTTTTTCATGTTTATTTCATGTTTGTTTTATTGTTTAGGTAAAAGTTGTTAGTATAATGTTGGTGAGATACAAATTGAAGTTTAATTAATTGTTTCTTCAATTTGTTTCATGTGTTTATGTATTTTTAGAAATTGTTAATATTGTTAATTTCAAGTTTAAGTTCATAATGGTTTCTTCGTCGATCTTGTTATTTGTCTAAAAGAATTTAGTTGTGTTACGGGAAATATGTTGATTTAATCGTTTGAATCCATCATGTTTGTTGTTTAAAATAGATTTCATTCATGATCATACTTTGTTGTTTGTTCTTGAATCCGAAATTTATATAGCTTGATTTCTTGTTTACCATTTATGATTATTTCTTGAATTTGTCTTGTAATCTTGTTTAAAGTTTAATATAGGAATTGTTTGTTGTAATGTTGTTAGAGTTGATTTTAAGTTCAATATTATTGAATTTAGAAATCTAAATATACTTGTTTGTTGTTGTTATTGAATCCGAAAATAGGATTGTTTGTTGCTAAAATATTGTTCAATCAAATTTTAGTTGTTCTTTGTTGTTCAATTTATGTTCATGTGATTTGTTGTTGAAATGTTGAAGAAATCATGTTCATGTGATTTGTTGTTTAAACATTGTTAGAAATTGATCATATTGTCTATATTTTGGTTAAGTTTGATTAATTGATTGTTATAGCTGATGGGGTAGTTTTGTAATTTGTAGTACTTTCGGGGGTAAAATAGTAATTTGTAATAGGGTCGGGGGGAGGGGGGTAGTTTAGGAATTGTACATTTTGTAATTGGTTATATGAAGCATGGGGGACAAAATGAAATGGGGTGGGTTGTGATATAGTTGTTTAATATAAAAGGGGGACAAGACAAAATTTAGTGGGAAGAAATCTTGTATTTATTTATGTTAGGCATGAGGGATAAAAAATAATGGGGTGGTGTGATATATTTATTTAATGTAATGGGGATGAGTGGGAAGATAATGAGTTTGGTAGAGAAAAAGTATTGATTTTAATTGATTGAAAGATTTATGGGATGAGTTATATATAGGAAGTCTTGAAATCAGATTTAAAGGGGAAAACACAGAGAGAACAGAACAGAAAAAAAACGAGAATAGGAAAAAAAAAAAGAACTGAATATTGAAAAGAAAGAAAAATTCCGAAAAATATTTTAAACTTTCAAATAAAAGAAAAAACTAAAAAAAAATCTTCTGCTTTCTTTCATTGTTTGAAATCAGCATTAATTGTTGTTGTTTCATCAAAGCTTGAAGCTTTTGTTTTGGGATTACTGCTCCACTGGTTTGCAAACTCTGTTCCTGGGTTGTTACTGTTGCTGGGTTGTTGTTGCTGTGTTGTACTGTTATTACTGCTGCTGATTCTCATCTTCATTTTCTTTTGCTTCCAATATCAGGTACACATCTGACACGCTGGTTGTTGTAATCCGAATATGAAGCATGAATACAAAAAAATGAAGAGTTGAAATTTTGAATTAGCTTTAATTATATTCTGAATTTTATTTGTATGTATAATTTATTTAGTTTGTAAAAATCAGAATCATATAGCTATTTAATACATATAGGGGAACATCCGACGATAGCTTAACAGATGAATTGTCTACATATATTGCCTAAAAATCAATAAATGGTGTAGTAACTCCGTCGAATCAAAAAACAAACGAATAGGCCATCTAGTAGGAACTTGGCAGAAATATTGTTTAAGTTAAATAATATTGGTTAATTTCAGCATGTAAATGGTCTAGGATTAAAATTAGATTGCCATGTTTTTTTTAATTTGACAAGCTAAGAACATGCCTCGTATAATGTAACTAGGTAATAACGTGTAAATAAATTAAAATATTTTCTCTTTTATTTTGTAGAGACAAAGTTAATAGAAGAAATGTAGGCACTTTAGGATTATCCTTTTAAAATAGATGAGACTAGCCTCGCCAAATAAAACACACAAATTGCGGGGCCCTCGATAAAAATTTAATTGATTACTTAAACTTCTGGATGGGCCGTTTAGCAAATTTCACGGCCTTCCCCAAAGTAATAAAGCGCTAATCGCTTTAGGCGTGATATAATAATAATACATTCTTAAACACGGGTACGCATTTATGCGACCCAAATCCAAATCCCAAAACATTGAATAAAAATATGTTCCGGATCGTGGATGCATTTTATGTGACGCAATCCAAAGACATGTTTTTAAACAATGTTCACATTCTTGTAAAAATAAAAAATAAATAATGATAAAAGCGGTAAAAAGATAAAACTTGCACATAAGTTCATATTTGTATAAAAATCAGATAATCAAGCCGAATATAACAGTTGAGCGACCGTGCTAGAACCACGGAACTCGGGAATGCCTAACACCTTCTCCCGGGTTAACAGAATTCCTTATCCAGCTTTCTGGTACGCAGACTGTAATATGGAGTCATTCTTTTCCTCGATTCGGGATTAAAATTGGTGACTTGGGACACCCTAAATCTCCCAAGTGGCGACTCTGAAATAAATAAATAAATCCCGTTTCGATTGTGCTTTAATTGGAAAAACTCCCTTGTACCCTCGCGGGGGCGGAAAAAGGAGGTGTGACACCCGGTCAGACAGTTTATTGTGAATTTAGCAAATAGACAAATATGGGCTCAAATTTTAGGGGATTTAAATTTAAACACATAAAAGAAAGAACAATTTAAATAAGAGTTTTAAAAGGGGTTTGCAAATAAAGGAAAGGGAGTCCTAGGTTTATATTTAATATGGATCACATCAATGCAATACCCGGTAAGACACTCCTCAGAAGAGGGGATACACGTGGTATTAGCGCACTGGTCATCATATCCATATCTACCCTTCCCACCCGTTAAGGTATTAAAGCGCGGATTGGTCTCGATTACTATTGCATGCTATTACCCGTCCCATTCCTATCAGTCCCGGAGGCACTTAGGACTATTATTCCTAAAGGGTGGGATATTATGCTGATTGGTTTCAAAGAATAAAAGTCTAAGGCGACATACAAAACACATACTGCATGTTGGGGAAGCATATAAACAGATAAAGGCTCAAATACACCTCATTGACCAAAAGCACATAACTAGCATGCCTTGCACATACTTTTTAGGTCTGATTAAAATACTAAAGACGAGGGGAGTTTGATTTGTTTATTACATAACTCAGATAAGAAGTCTGAATCAGGCCTGCCTGCTGGTTGTAGCAATTAACAAAAAACGGATTCAATTTTACAGCTATTACTCTAAGGCTTGCCTAAGTATATAAATGGGGTCCTATAGACATGATATCTACTTAATTCAGAAGGTGGTAAAACAATGATAACTCAAAATGAATTTCTTGAAATCCTATAGGCATGCTTGCTAAACCTTGTTAAAATAAGGGAATTAGATTATTAAAAAGGTCCAAAATGGATGAATTTTAAATTAGACTAGTTTTAGTTTCTGTAGATGACAGTATCCACTATTGCTGATTTTTACTCCTATGAACACGAGATCTAGGATTACTAATTTTAGACCCTTATAGACATAATTGCTGATTTTAAACCTTTGTATACAAAGTATTTAAATGAATAACGTTAAACCTTATAGGCATAATATCTAGTATACAATGGAAATAGACAGGTTCTTACTGGGGAATTCCTATAAGCATGATTTCTATACATTATACCGATTTTAACATGCTACTGGTTTATAACCAATTGGGCCCTAAAAACATGATATCTAAATGGTGACTAACGCGCAGAATTTTAGATAATTCCTATAGGCAGGTTATCTAGATGTGAACAAGCAGGATTTAAAGTAAGTCCTATAGACATGGTTTCTAAATGCGATGTGAGTATGCATAATTTAAAAGCAGTCCTATAGGCATATTTTCTAAATGAGAATTGAACATGTAGAAAACGTAGTCCTATAGGCATGTTTTCTACCCTTGAGCATGCGTAACTACCCAACCATTTTTCACTAGCCAGCCCCAAATGTTCATTACAAATTATTACAAACCAGGAATACTGAATTACATCAGAAGAGTACAAAGAAAAGTTACAACCAGAGGAAACCTGATTCTTGACTTCCTCTCTGAGTTATGGAATAAACCACCTCAAAATGCTATTGATCCAAAGCCTTTCTCACACTTGAGAGTGTCGTAGTTCCCCAAGGGCCTCAATAGGACCCCGGGCAGAGCTCACACCTAAGTTACAAAACCAGAATAGAGATAAGTGAAGTGTGGAAATGTCAACTCTCATGTGTCCAAGTTCAAAGGGAGCTCATGGGTCCCAAGGCAAGGCTCACATGAAGAGGGGGCAGAAATTAAGTCTAAGAAGAGAGTGAAAGTTCAGAAACTGAGTTTTAGGAGCTGAGTGAATAAAGGAGAGGGGAAGGGTGATGGGAGACAGCCATTAACATTTCATGGAGTCAATAACTTCACACAAAGGGGCAGGGGATTGGGAATCCATTGCAAGGAGCCTACACTTAGGCATGGATTAACTTTGGGCATGCACATCAATAGGAAGTGCTGACATGCCAATAAATCAACCAGAACACACAACATAGGACAAACATAGAGGTTATGATCCTAGGAGGATCAAATTTGTTTCATGCATAGCAATTTCCAATGTTGGCATACCCCAAACCAACCACAAGTATTAAACACATTGGGGTAGGGATTTAGGATTCACAAGTCATAATACATTGATTCAGAACAGGAGAAAGGAAATTACAGCATGCTAAATAATGGTACTGGATTAAATACAAATAGTAGGAAGACAAGAATGCAAGAAACAGTGGATAACCATGTTGTTGGTGGTGCAGAAAACTTAATTAGAACATACCAGTAAGAAATGCAAATGCAGAAAATAAGCAAGTTTCCCCACAGCCTAGCCTTGGCTTTCAGCTGGCTAGGTAAGGCAGCAATATAGTAGTAGCAGAGAAGAGAGAGAGGTTTAGTGTAGTGTGTGTTTGAACTCAAGTGTTTATGCCTTGTGTTCGTGCGTGTTTGAACTCAAGTGTTTATGCCTTGTGTTCGTGCATGTTTGAACTCAAGTGTTTATGCCTTGTGTTCGTGTGTGTTTGAAAGAGAAAAAGTGTAGGGTATTTATAGTTTATGAAAATGAGTAAGAGAGAGGTAATAAGCTACAAACATGGAAACAATCATGATTCGGAATCAATTATACAAGTGATTCCCTTTAATTAAGGGATCACTTGCTTAACAGGCATTTACAGGATCAAAACAAGGAAAGAAATCAATTTGTCAGCAGGTTGATAGTTGTCATAAAAGAAGCAGTAAAACATTAAGCAAACAATAGAGTCTAGGTACAGAAATACTCTAATTTTGGATAGGATTCAGTAAGGCAAAACAGGAAAAGAAAACGGTTAACCTTAACAGGCGGGTGAAATCAGAATTTCACAAAGGAAAAGTTTGAAATCAGTCACAAGTTTGAAAATCAGTCAAAGAAGGAGACTCAGCATATAAATAGGGTGCATAAACATTATACATGCGAGGACAAACCTGTTGGCAAAAGGAAAATAGCATACAGTAGTAGCACTAAAAGAAAATTCAATGGATAGCAACACTCGAATCATGATAGTTAATTGAATCAGCAGTGAAGAAGCATAGAATATCAAAAGCATGCGAAGGTCTCACAGTAGCCGGTGAGGAAAACCCCTTTTGAAAAATTAGGGTTTCGAGCATACTTGAGTTCTAGAGGAAATAGGAACCCAGAATCAAAAGGATCACACAAAGGAATAGAGGTTTCGAAATAAAGAACTTCCAATCGAGCCTTGTACTTAAACTAATAGTCTCAGATCCAAAGCAATAGGGTTTTCAACAATTGAAGAATTTTAAAAGATGGATAAACAAACAAATCGGACAAAACTCAAGCAAACCAGCATTAGTTTAATAAACAATTCAAAAGGAATTAAGACTTTTAACATGCAAACTCGGGCAGAAGAATAATACGAGCAAACACAGCAAAACAGGTCAAAAATTAAAGAAAAGTTTTTGAAATAACTTAACAGAACCCTAATTGAAAATATAAGGAGTTTTGAAAGCAGATTTTTAAAAGAAACTTCGAACAAAAGCGCATAACAGTTCAGAGCAAACATAGATCTGAAACGGATCTAAGAGAAATCGAAAGAACCTTAGAGGTTATGGTTTCAGAAGAACCCCAAATGATGAGAAATTCTTTGAAAACCCTCGATCTAAGCAGGAGAGTCTAAAGTCTGACTCGAATAGCCATGGCTGGCCTGGAGAAAGATCAGAGACGACCAGAAAATAGTCATCGAGCAAAGACTAGACAAAGCCCCTTCATGATCTGGTCATGAGACCACAGAATCGAACACGTAGAAGCCATGGGAGGCTAGGGTTTGAGAAGATTTGAGAGAGGACTGAGAGAAAGGGGGATTCAGATGCGGCGGAGTTTGGAAATGAGGCTAGGGTTGGGGGTTGTTGGAATTAAAAACGAAAGGAATCATGAGGGTCGTTGATCTTTTAGATCAACGACCAAGATTTAGCGGGTCTTGAGTCGGGTAGGCGGATTTAGTGCTTGGGTCGGTTCAAATTGGGTATCAACAGCTACCCCTCTTTACCCGGGAAGGATGAAAGAGTTGTCGGGTAAAGATATGATGGCCAATTTTGCCCGAGCGAGATGGTTAAAAGAAGTTTAGGCCGTACCCTCGCTTCTGAGCTGCCTACACATCCTTGGTTTTACAGGAATCAGGCCATATGTAGTTCAGAATCCGTCGGCAGATTATGTCGATGAAGACTTTCAAGAACGGACGCAATATCTAGGACGGGGTGAATAGTTAAGGTCTTATAGAGCTGCGGGAATCGGAGCAGAATCGCTCCTGCTGAGATGGCCGTTTGCTCGCCGGTTTACCTGCAAATAAGCAATACAAGCATATATTGTGCATAAATTTAAACATGATGCAATTTCCCGTCCGACCATGATGATTGTCTTCGGACGGTTAGAATGACGTCCTTAGACCATGATGTCCTGGGACATGAAGCGTATAATAATGGATTTGTAGGCCATGAAATGTTGCTCTTGCGCTATGAGGATGATGCCTCTGAACCATGATTCCTTTGAATAATGATATGCAAGAGATTAAAAGTGGGTCCTCAGGCCATGACATGGTGTTCTCGGGATATGAAAATGGTGCCTCCGAACAATGATGCCTTCGGATGGTTTGGCGATCTTTCAGCCCATGCAATGTAGTAGGTGGCGATCTTTCAGCCATGCAAATAGAGATAAGGAGGCGATCTTTCAGCCATGCAAATGGAGATAAGGTAGTGATCTTTCAGTCATGCAAATGTGGATAAGGTGGCAATCTTTCAGCCGCTTAAATATGGATAAGGTGGCGATCTTTTAGCCGTGCAAATGTAGATTAGGTGGCAATCTTTCAGCCATGTAAATGTAGATGAGGTGGTGATCTTTCAGCCGTGCAAATGTAGATGAGGTGGCGATCTTTCAGTCGTGCAAATGTAGATAAGGCGGCGATCTTTCAGCCATACAAATGTAGATGAGATGGCGATCTTTCAGCTGTGAAAATGTAGATGAGGTGGCGATCTTTCAGCCGTGCAAATGTAGATAAGGCAGCGATCTTTCAGCCATGCTGATGCAGATAGGGTGGCGATATTTCAGCCATGCAGATGCAGATAGAGGTAGAACAGTAGCATTATGTGATGCAGAAATGGAGATGGAGACCGCATTTAGTTTCGGAAGGCAGAATGGTAGCCTTATGCAATGCAGAAAATGCAGATGGAGACAGCGTTTAGTCTTAGAAGGCAGAATGGTAGCCTTATGCAAGAAATAAAAGGACAATCGATAATAGAGCTTTCTTAGCTGATAGCAGGTTGCGATATTGTGACTGCTGGTGACATTATGACATACAGAATATCACTGGCGTATGTGGATAGCAAATATTGGTAAGTGAGACAGTTTTGAGAGTTGTATTCCTGAACAATGTTTGTCTTGTGAGTGTATAGTATGTCTGATGCTTTCATCTGGTGACAGTTTATGACAGTTTTGTAAAGGGGGAAGGTTAGTCCGTATCCCCGCTGGCTCTGCTTGACCTGCTCGGCTTTGATCTGGTGATACTGTTTGTATCATTAGGGTAGCGTTGCTAAACAAGGCAATTTCAGTAATAAACATGCATGACTTCGTAAAAAATATGATATAAGTATACAATTAAGAAATGCTTTTAGATGAATCGACGACTGTGATGTCATTACAACCTCTTTTGCTATGGAATTTTGAGGGTCCTCCTCAAAATTCTGCCCCAGTTAATTCCCGCTGAGGTAGAAATTTCTTCCCTAAGGATCATACAGAAAGCTGAGCTCGACAATGCAGAGTGGGTGAAAAGTTGTTATGCCCCAGCATATATGGGGTTACTCCGGTTGATATGCGGACTGTGGTGCGATATCCCAATAAAGCAAATGATAACTTCTCGTGTCACTGCTTATGCTTCTCTATCATTTTCCTCAATATCTTCTTGATATTCTTGCTGGACGGCTTCATTCATCTAAGGCCTGCAGGTTGTAGAATTCTTGTGTCTGATCTTGAAAGTTTCACACATAGCTTTCATCAAGTCACTGTTGATATTGGAGCCATTATCACTAATGATTGACTCTGGAATACCGAATCCACAAACAATGCGGGCGCGGACAAAGTTCGCCACGACATTCTTGGTTACTGCTCTGTAAGATGCTGCTTCGATCCATTTGGTGAAATAGTCGATTGTTACCAGGATAAATCAGTGACCGTCGGAAGCGGCGGGCTTAATTGGTCCAATGACATCCATTCCCCAGGCGACGAACGGCCATGGTGTGTTTGTTGCATTGAGCTCATTTGGAGGTACCTTTATCATGTCTGCATGTATCTGACAGCGGTGGCATTTTCGGACATACTGGATGTAGTTCGTTTCCATAATCATCCAAAAGTAACCAGCTCGGAGTATCTTCTTTGCTAAGACAAAACCGTTCATATGTGGACCGCAGGTCCCAGCGTGAATTTCCTCTAGTAGCCTGGATGCTTCTTTTGCGTCGACACACCTTAGTAACCCCAAATTAGGAGTCCTCCTATACAGGATTCCTCCACTGTGAAAGAACTTGTTGGAAAACCTCCGAGTGCGCGTTTTTGAGTAGGATTTGCAAGTTCTGGGTATTCGCCTTTTGCCAAATATTCCTTGATATCATGAAACCAGGGCTTTCCGTCTGCTTCTTCTTCGACATGGGCACAATAAGCTGGCTAATCATGGCTTTATTGGAATGGGATCAATGAAGTTTTTTTCCGGATGCTGTATCATAGATGACAGGGTAGCCAATGCATCGGCGAACTCATTTTGGATTCTGGGAAAATGCTGGAATTTTGTCTTTGTGAACCTCTTTCTCAATTCTTGTACATGATGCAGATACGGGAGTATCTTGGAGTTCTTGGCTGCCCATTCTTCTAGAACCTGATGTATAAGTAGGTCTGAATCTCCAATCACTAGCAACTCTTGAACGTTCATGTAAATGGCCATTTTGAGCCCTAGGATGCAGGTTTCATACCCGGCCATGTTGTTGGTCACGGGAACCTGAGTTTGGCGAACACCGGATAATGCTGACTGGTTTCTGATACTAGGACTGCTCCTATGCCAACTCCTTTGAAATTTGCTGCTCCATCAAAAAAAATTCTCCAACCATCATAGGATTCTGCGATGTCTTCTCCTATGAATGATACCTCTTCATCAGGAAAATACGTCTTCAGGGGTTCATATTCTCCATCCACGGGATTTTCAACAAGGTGATCTGCTAGTGCCTGTCCCTTAATTGCCTTCTGAGTCACGTAGACAATGTCGAATTCACTCAACAGGATTTGCCACTTGGCTAGCTTGCCAGTGGGCATAGGCTTCTAAAAGATGTACTTCAAAGGATCCATCCTTGATATGAGATATATGGTATAGGCACAGAAATAATGCCTCCGTTTCTGAGCTACCCAAGTCAAAGCACAATAGGTGCACTCTAACAGAGAATACCAGGCCTCGTACGGGGTGAACTTCTTACTGAGATAATAGATGGCCTGCTCCTTTCTCTCTGTTTCATCATGCTACCCCAGAACGCAGTTGAAAACTCCATCCAATATTGTGAGGTAGAGTAATAGGGGTCTACCTGGCTCGGGCGGGACTAAGACTGGTGGTGTTGATAGGTATTCCTTGATTCTGTCGAAAGCCTTTTGGCAGTCATCAGTCCATTTGGTAGTGGCATCCTTCTTCAACATCTTAAAGATTGGCTCACAAATAACTGTAGATTGTGCTATGAACCAGCTGATATAGTTAAGTCTCCCCTAGAAACTCATCATATCCTTCTTGTTCTTTAGCGGTGGTAGTTCTTGAATGGCTTTGACCTTTGACGGATCCAATTCCTCGGCGACCACAATAAACCCCAGTAATTTTCCAGCAGGAACCCCAAATATGCACTTTGCGGGATTCAGTTTTAGGTTGTACCTCCGCAATCTATTGAAGAATTTCTTTAAATCTTCCCTATGATCAGTAGCCTTCTTGGACTTGATGGTAACATCATCCATATATACCTTTATCTCCTTGTGTATCATATCATGGAAAATAGTAGTCATGGCCCTCATATAGGTGGCCCCAGCATTCTTTAGCCCAAATGGAATCATCTTGTAACAGTACATCATCTACGGCATAATGAAAGACGTTTTCTCAACATCTTCTTCATCCATCCAGATCTGATGATAAGCAGTGAAACAATCTACAAATGATTGCAACTCGTGCTTGGCGCAATTGTCAATCAAGATGTGTATATTCGGCAAAGGGAAGTCGTCTTTTGGATTGACCCGGTTGAGATCCTGGTAGTTGACACAGACTCTAACCTTCCCGTCCTTCTTTGGCACCAGTACAATGTTGGGTAACCATGTCGGGTATTCTACTACCCTCAGAACCTTAACTTTGACCTGCTTAGTGACTTGTTCCTTGATTTTCAGGCTCATATCAGGCTTGAACTTTCTGAGCTTTTGCTTTACCGGCGGACATGTTGGATCGATTAGCAGTTTGTGAGCCACAATAGATGTACTTAAACCAGTCACGTCATCATACGACCAGGCGAATGTGTCCTCATATTCTCTTAGAAAATCTATATATTCCTTCTTTTCTGATGGCGATAAGTGGACGTTGATTCGTGTTTCTTTGACATTTTCTACATCTCCCAGGTTAACAACCTCGGTAACGTCCAAGATGGACTTGGGTCTGTTTTCAAAATTCTGAACTTCTTTAACAATCTCCTCCATATGTCATCTTCCTCTGAATCTATGTCCATTTGTTGCGTTATCTCGTTGCATGTCACAGTCATTGGTTCATCAAGATAAGTAATAGTAATGTTTTATAAGTAAAGTAATGATAGAAAAATAATAATGAGTATCGAATCATAAAAAGGGTTAAAATGCTTTGATAAATTGCATAACTGTTTTGGAACATTGGAGATCTTATTGCAAAAATTAAAAATGCGAAAAGAAAATCATTTAATATATAAAAATAGTGCATGATGCTTGTTTTAGCCTTGCTACCCCGAGGCTCATCGGGCCCTGGCTGTCCTGATGGTCTAGTTATTGAGGTGTGCCCCTCTGCTCACAGTTTGTATGGAAGGGCCTTCCTCCCCCTCCTCCTCAGGAACAACACAACAGTCTATGTCATTGTCTTCTAAGAACAAGTTCTTCATCGCTGCCAGTGCTTCTTCTTTGTCTGATCCATAAACGATGTCAGCCTGTTGGAAGGTCTGCTCCAAACATGGTATTGGCTGCTCCATTAGATAGCAAGGACCGCGCCATGGTGGCGACCAGTTGTTGAATTCTTCCCAGGTATAGTCATATCCTAGACCGAAAGTAGTGCCATGCTTCTTGAGTTTTATGGGCTTAGTGATTCCTTGAACGTTCTTGCTAAGCCCCTTGCCAGGTTCGTACCCACTCCAATTCAGTATATTCTCGATCTTGTTATCCCACCATTTGTCTTTGTCAATAGTATTTACCCGTTCGATGTGATGGTAAGTTTCTCCACCCAGCTTCCTTCTTCCTTCGATTGACGGAATGGTCTGGCGACTGTATATAGGGTTGCTACCGTTGCCGTGAATGATCACCTCCTGGTGATTCCATTAAAACTTTACCGCTTGATGTAGTGTTGATGCTACGGCCCCAGAAGCATGAATCCATGGCCATCCTAACAGCAGATTGTAAGATGTCGGTACGTCTATCACTTGGAAATCAACATCGAACCAAGTTGGCCCATTTGCAAACACAGACTAATCTCCCCAATGCTGGACCTTTGGGAGCCATCGAACGCTTTCACATTGATAGCTCTGTCCTTTATTTCATGCAGCCCCTTACCCAACTTCTTGAGTGTTACCAGCGGACAAATGTTGAGACTGGACCCTCCATCGATTAGGATTCTGGTGATAAAATAGTCTTCGCATTGCACGGTGATGTGCAGTGCCTTATTGTGACCCAACCCTTTAGGTGGCAGCTCATCCTCATGAAAAGTAATTTTATGACTTTCCAATAACTGTCCTACCATGTTAGCTATTTCCCCACCAGTGGTGTTGCTTGGCACGTATGCTTCACTCAGCACCCTCAACAGGGCATTCTTATGTGTCTCAGAATTTTGTAGCAAAGCAAGGATGGAAATTTGCGCCGGTATTTTGTTCAACTGGTCGATGACCGAGTATTCCTTGGCTTGTATCTTTCTCTAAACATCATCCGGCCCGGTTTCGATGATGGGTGGTCGATTGGAGGCCTGCTTGCTTGAATCAGCTAATGTTCAGGGGTAAAAACTTTACCCGTTCTCGTCATACCTTGTGCCGCAATAGTTTCTTCGAACCTAACCTTGCCTTTCATCCTTGCCTCGGCTTTATAGTCCCATGGGATAGCCTTCGTATGGAAAGGCTTCATAGTCGACATCGCCACTAGGATCGGCGTGGCTATCTTTACTCCGAACGGAGTATGGGCCTTGGGTGGCAAAACCGCAACTTCAAATGGTGTGGGTGCATTTGCTAAAGACACGAATTCGACCTCAATTGGCACTGGTGTCTTTGCAGATGACGTTGCTTCAAACTCAAGTGGCACGGACATATTTACCTCAGCGTTCCCAGAGGGCTAAATCTGGACTACGATCGGATTAAGAGTAACTATTGGCTTTTTTGGATCGTCACCTTCTGCGATCAACCTGATTGATCCCTCGGGATCCCAATCATCCTCTATTTTGATCATGTGAACGCCTCTACCCTTATGGTCCAGCAGGGGGTTATTGCGGACATTCGGAGCGGGTTCCTTTGCCACAATAATTTTGTTGTCAATTAAAGTCTGGATCTTGTCCTTTAGAGAACGACATTCGTCGATGGTGTGTCCCTTCATGCCGGAATGGTATGCACAGGATTTGTTCGGGTTAACCCACTCAGAGGGGTTCTCAGGGGTTGCAGCAGCGATGGGGTTGACATAACCAACAGCTTTGAGTCTTTTGTACAATTGGTCAATAGGTTTAGCAATGGTTATATATTGTTTCGGAGGCCTTCGGTCAAAGTTTGGTCGAGGTCTAGGGAAGTTTTAGCATGTAGGAGGGGATTGATAGTGGGATGGTTGAGCATTGTAGTCTTGGTAAACATGTGCGGGTTGGGAATATCTGGGTGAAGTAGGCTGATATGTGGGAGGTGGAGGTGATTGATAAGGTGGCGGTGGAGCTTGGTAAAAGGGTGAGAGTGTTTGGTACTTCGGAGTTGGTTGATATGTGAGTGGAGGTGTTGGGTAAATCTGGTATTTGATGGGAGATTTGGTTCTTTGTGAAACCATTACGGCCCCTACGTCCCTTTTTTGGACACACCACCAGACTGTAAGGCCTTATTTGTAGCTTGTAAGGCCTCGAAGTTTGTAACCATACCGCTTTTGATTCCCTCTTCAATCCTTTCACCCAGCATGATAATGTTAGAAAATTTGTGGCTCTCAATTATCATTAGCCTTTCATAATATTACGGGTCCTGAGCCCGGACGAAGAATTTGTTCATTTGTTCCTCCTCTAAGGCAGGTCTGACCTTAGCAGCTTCGGACCTCCATCGAGTAGCATACTCGCGGAATGTTTCTGTAGGCTTCTTCTTTAGATTTTAAATATAAAACACATCTCTGCATTCTCTGTGTTGAACCTAAACCTATCCATAAAGTCGAACGCCATGCGTTCCAAGTTCGACCACTTCTTCGGATCTTGGCTAATGTACCAGAACAGAGCATCTCCTTTCAAGTTTCTCATGAAAAGCTTCATGCAGATTCTTTCGTCTTTTCCTACCCCAACCAGCTTGTCACAGTACGTTCTCAAATGTACTCTTGGATCCCTTGTACCATCAAACATTTCGAACTTCGGAGGTTTGTACCCCTCAGGAAGTTCGACATCGGGCTGTATGCAAAGATCTTCATAGTTCAGCCCTTCAATTCCCTTACTTCCTTCAACGTCTTGAATCCAGCTAGTCAATATCTTAAGTTCTTTAGCCAAATTCTTGATGAGCAAATCCTTGTCATCAGACTCGGGTGAGCTTGAGATGGGTTAGGTAGACTGTGGCATAGTCTCCACGTAGATAGGGGTGTTATGGTGGGTGTGAAAGTGGTCATTTATAGGGTTTTGGAGTTTTAGGATGAGTAACGGGGTGGTATTTGAGGTATGGCAGGTGTTGCAGTGGTAGTGGGGAGTGGGATGGTTTTGTTGCTTTGGGATATTTTATGGAGGTGTGGGGTTCTGAGCGTTTGGAAAATTGATATCTGGAGTGGTGAGGGAAAATGACAGATTTGCCAAGTTCCGAACCTGATCAAGCTCTTCTTGGAATTTCAGCAGCTTTTGTTCGAGTTGGGATGCATTTTCCTTAGGAACCTGAGTACCGTGACCATAAGTGACCTCTACCTGTTCAGTTGAGTTCTCTTTTCTGACGTTATCCAAATCTTCCATCTTCCCTTTGTTCTTATTTTTGATAGGACTAAGAGGAGGAGTGGGTGGAGGGCCCCTGGATCTCGTGGAATAGGATGATGTTGCCAAAGTGCACGAACTAACCTTTGGGGAAGGGGATAATAAAACAAAAAGTAAAAACGAAAAGGTAACAAGTTAGTGAGGTTTATAAAAAGCATTGCAATATTTAAACACATAGTGCGAGAATGTAAATCGTTTCCTAATTTGGGTACCTCTTTGTGCCCGAGGTAGGCCTAGCGACAGATTGATTTGGAGAACTTAGGATGCTAAATGCCTCATTTTATTGATAAAAACAGACGAATCCCAAATCGACACTAAATAAGCAAGAAATAAAAGTCACTAATGGTCATTGGCCTTATTACATTTATAAAGTAAAAAAGATGAACTCCTATCTACTTGGTCCCAGAAGGACCTTCCTCAGGTTGAATGCTCTCGTTGATCAGATCCTCCAATTCGCGTAGGTTCACCAGTAAAAATGCCTTTGCCAGGTGTTCTCTTTCGTTTCCCTCAGCATTCTAGCAGTCGGTGATTCTTTTCCTCACTTTTCCTTCCAATTCTAGCAGACTGTATTCTAGATATTCCAAATTTTTCCTAGCTTTGGCGTCCCTCTCTTTCCACTCATTGATTTGGTCATTTGGTGGAAGACTCCTCCACTAGTCTAGCAAGAGTGAGGGTATGCTAACCATACCAAAGTTGGGGAACTCGTTCTTCATTTTCTGCAAAACAAAAGTGTTAAGACCCTACCCCCACCAGACTCGACTATTTAACATCAACAATTAGCATGAAGCATTTAGTTCTCCAAATAAATGCACAAAACGTGGTGGTGTCCGTTTGGTTTTAGGGAAACCCAGTGGACTTTGGACAAGGCTATCTTAAAGTGTCATTATGCGGACAACATAACTGACTCGGCTAGGTTTGACCATGATGCATGCACAATTTAAACAGAGTGAGGTTTCTATGGGGTTTTAGACCCGTACCCTTTAGCGGACAAGGGAAAGGCACAGAACCGTCGACTACACCGTTGATCGACTGGTTTTATCACAAATATGTCTTTTCCGAATTTAGGGGTAATAATATAGGAAGAGAGCAACCACTCATTATAAGCGTTGCTATGGTTTTTGTTTGGGTACGAGTGAATTATGATGTTGAGCATGATTATGAAATAATTAAAAGCATGTTGGCACGTATTTGCACGTTAAAAAAGCGATAAATACAACAGTTTCATAATTTAAAGCAGTAATAAAGGAAAGAAACGAAGAAGATAAGTCAGTTTTGCAATTGAAAAGGAAATTGAATGCTTAAAGAAATTAAACAAGTAATTGCCACATAAAGAGGTACAAATTCACAATAACAGTCTGAAATGGTAAAAGCCTAAAGTCCCCAGCAGAGTCGTCATGTTGTCGCGCCCCCTTTTCTCGTGAAATCGGGTTTATGACATTTGGAGGGCAACTCATTCATTTTGGAACTAGGTTTTGCATTTTTGAAGAGTCACCACCTAATGAATTAAGGTGCATTAGGACACCAATAGAGATTCAGTTCTAAGTTTGTTTGGATAACCAGAGATTGGGTAAGAGCTTGAAATTATCTTGAGGGGAAGGTGTTAGGCACCCCTCAGGATCCACTAGTGTGGTTCCCGGCCAAACCGTTTATTGTGAATTTAGCAAATAGACAAATATGGGCTCGAATATTAGGGAATTTAAATTTAAACACATAAAAGAAAGAACAATTAAAAGAAGAGTTTTAAAAAGGGTTTGCAAATAAAGGAAAGGGATTCCTAGGTTTATATTTAATATGGATCACATCAATGCAATACCCGGTAAGACACTCCTCAGAAGAGGGGATACACGTGGTATTAGCGCACCGGTCATCATATCCATATCTACCCTTCCCACCTCGTTAAGGTATTAAAGCGCGGATTGGTCTTGATTACTATTGCATGCTATTACCTGTCCCATTCCTATCAGTCCCGGAGGCACTTAGGACTACTAATCCTAAAGGGTGGGATATTAGGCTGATTGGTTTCAAAAGATAAAAGTCTAAGGCAACATACAAAACACATACTGCATGTTGGGGAAGCATATAAACAGATAAAGGCTCAAATACACCTCCTTGAACAAAAGCACATAACTAGCATGACTTGCACATACTTTTTAGGTCTGATTAAAATACTAAAGACAAGGGGAGTTTGATTTGTTTATTACATAACTCAGATAAGCAGTCCAAATCAGGCCTGCCTACTGGTTGTAGCAATTAAAAAAACGGATTCAATTTTGCAGCTATTACTCTAAGGCTTGCCTAAGTGTTTAGAAGGGGTCCTATAGGCATGATATCTATTTAATTCAGAAGGTGGTGAAATAGTGATAACTCAAAACGAATTGCTTGAAAATCCTATAGGCATGCTTGCTAAACCTTGTTAAAATAAGGGAATTAGATTATTAAAAAGGTCCAGAATGGACGAATTTAAATTAGACTAGTTTCAGTTTCTGCAGATGACAGTATCCACTATCGCTAATTTTTACTCCTATGAACACGAGATCTAGGATTACTGATTTTAGACCCTTATAAACATAATTGCTGATTTTAAACCTTTGTATACAAAGTATTTAAATGAATAACGTTAAACCCTATAGGCATAATATCTAGTAAACAATGGAAACAGACAGGTTCTTACTGGGGAATTCCTATAAGCATGATTTCTATACATTATACCGATTTTAACATGCTACTGGTTTATAACCAATTGGGCCCTAAAAACATGATATCTAAATGGTGACTAACGCGCATAATTTTAGATAATTCCTATAGGCAGGTTATCTAGATGTGAACAAGCAGGATTTAAAGTAAGTCCTATAGACATGGTTTCTAAATGCGATGTGAGTATGCATAATTTAAAAGCAGTCCTATAGGCATATTTTCTAAATGAGAATTGAACATGTAGAAAACGTAGTCCTATAGGCATGTTTTCTACCCTTGAGCATGCGTAACTACCCAACCATTTTTCACTAGCCAGCCCCAAATGTTCATTACAAATTATTACAAACCAGGAATACTAAATTACATCACAAGAGTACAAAGAAAAGTTACAACCAGAGGAAGCCTGATTCTTGACTTCCTCTCTGAGTTATGGAATAAACCACCTCAAAATGTCATTGATCTAGAGCCTTTCTTAGACTTGAGTGTGTCGGAGTTCCCTAAGGGCCTCAATAGGACGCCGGGCAGTGCTTACACCCAAGTTACATAACCAAAATAGAGATGAGTGCAGTGTGGAAATGCCAGCCCTCATGTGTCCAAGTTCAAAGGGAGCTCATGGGTCCCAAGGCAAGGCTCACATGAAGGGGGCAGAACTTAAGTCTAAGAAGAGAGTGAAAGTGAAGAAACTGAGTTTTAGGAGCTGAGGGAATAAAGGAGAGGGAAAGGGTGATGGGAGACAGCCATTAACATTTCAGGGAGTTAATAACTTCACACAAAGGGGCAGGGGATTAGGAATCCATAGCAAGGAGCCTATACACTTAGGCATGGATTAACTTTGGGCATGCACAACAATAGGAAGTGCTGACATGCCTGTAAATCAACCATAACACACAACATAGGAGAAACATAGAGGTTATGATCCTAGGAAGATCAAGTTTGGTTCATGCACAGCAATTTCCAATGTTGTCATGCCCCAAACCAACCACGAGCATTAAACACATTGTTGTAGGGATTTGAGATTCACAAGTCATAATACATTGATTTAGAATAGGAGAAAGGAAATTACAGCATACTAAATAATGGTACTGGATTAAATACAAATAGTAGGCAGACAAGAATGCAAGAAACAGTGGATAAGCATGTTGTTGTTGGTGCAGAAAACTTAATTAGAACATACCAATAAGAAATGCAAATGCAGAAAATAAGCAAGTTTCCCCACAGCCTAGCCTTGGCTTTCAGCCGGCTAGGTAAGGCAGCAATATAGTAGTAGCAGAGAAGAGAGAGAGGTTTAGTGTAGTGTGTGTTTGAACTCAAGTGTTTATGCCTTGTGTTCATGTGTGTTTGAACTTAAGTATTTATGCCTTGTGTTCGTGTGTGTTTGAACTCAAGTGTTTATGCCTTGTCTTCGTGTGTGTTTGAAAGAGAAGAAGTACAGGATATTTATAGTTTTTGAAAACGAGTAAGAGAGAGGTAATAAGCTACAAACATGGAAATAATCATGATTCGGAATCAATTATACAAGTGATTCCCTTTAATTAAGGGATCACTTGCTTAACGGGCATTGACAGGTTCAAAACAAGGAAAGAAATCAATTTGTCAGCAAGTTGACAGTTGCCATAAAAGAAGTAGTAAAACATTAAGCAAACAATAGAGTCTAGGTACAGAAATGCTCTAATTTTGGAAAGGATTTAGTAAGGCAAAACAGGAAAAGAAATCAGTTAACCTTAACAGGCGGGTGAAATCAGAATTTCACAAAGGAAAAGTTTGAAATCAGTCACAAGTTTGAAAATCAGTCAAAGAAGGAGACTCAGCATATAAATAAGGTGCATAAACATTATACATGCGAGGCCAAACCTGTTGGCAAAAGGAAAATAGCATACAGTAGTAGCACAAAAAGAAAATTCAATGGATAGCAACACTCGAAGCATGATAGTCAATTGGTTTAAAAGCTTTTAAAAATTAAGGAAAAATAATAATTTTGAAAATTATTATTGGATTCTAGGGATGAAAGTAAGGAAATAAATTGGTTTAAAACCTTTTAAAAATTAAGGAAAAATAATATACTTATATATGCATACATATGCTATTTTGAAAGTATTTTTTATATTAGAAAATATATATAGGAAAAAATTGGGTATCAACAGTGATGAAGCCTAATTTGTTTTTAACAGAGAGGGATCTCAGTACATCTCTCCTCCATGAACGATATCCTAGTCCATCGAAAGGCACTGGAACCAAAACTAACCCAGGGTTATTAGAAGGATGAATGTAAAGTAGACTACTAACACCGATCGTCGATTGAATTTCTGCTGTTGTCGTGTTCGTAGTGTCTGCATCACCTATCGTCATGTTTGCTTTAGCTCGAGATCAGGATTGAATAATAAGAAAAGTTGATTGACTGAGAAAATGAGGACACAGAGATCCTCAATCGAATGAGTTGAAATGTGAGCCCTAACTTTGAATATGAAGAGATCAATGGACTGCGATCTATGTTTCAGTGGATCGTCATGTCAAAAGAGCAAGGCTCTGATACCATGTTAAGCTTGAAGAAGCACGAGCTCAGAGAGCTTCACAGCCTACAATGGCGGAAGCAGTTAGAAGCTTCCAAAGGATCGAAGCTAAGGCGGAAATGGAATTCTCAAATGAATGAAAAGAGATTCGTTTTTTAATTATGCATAAGCTGGAATATATACAATCAGATTAGCTAAGCAACAACTAATAAAGCTCTACCCAATTAACTAATTGACCTCTAACTAACATCTATAACTAATTATCGGAAGTCATTAACTAACTAACAGAATGAACAGCGCAGCCTCTGACTAACTATTAACTAACTATCGGAAAAGAAAAGAAAATACAGATTTCTTATAATCTTAATAGATATATTCACTCAGATTTGACGACGTAATAAAAGTAACAACTTGGGACAACATTATGAAAAACCTCTGGTCCACACAAATCTGGAAAAGGAAAAAATAAATGAAAAGAAAGAACCAGAAAAAAGGAAAAGTAGAAGAAAAAGAAGAGGGGAAGCATAAAGTTCTTAATAACAAAGGATATGAAAAAACAAATATTATTGGAACTGAGGAAAAGATAAAGAAAAAGTGAAACAAAAGGAACCACTAAAGCAAAGGAACATAGAGATTTGGTGTTCTATAAAGTATTCAACACGAATCAGCGCTAATCGATCAATGAAATGATGAATTTCGTTCGAAGCCAGCTACAAGGAATACAAACTTGTTGTATACATCATTCTTGCATTAAATAAGTGCAGTTTTACGGAATTTTGTGTAAGGAGCGTTAGTCTATTGTCACAATTCGTCGTGTAATTAAGTCTTAGTCTGAAACTGTATGATTTTAAGTTTTACTTCCTATTCAAAAATTAATATTTATTTATATTATGCTTAAGCGGGTATCAACATATTGTATATATGTATATACCTTTTTTCAAAAAAATAAATTTTTTAATGAAGCGTTATCGCATGACACTCCGACCCTTCTTTGGTCTCCCCCACTCAACACAAGAAAAGCTCGTAGAAGGAAACACAAAGCTGAATCATGACGTCGTGGCTCAATCATGATTTTTTTTTTGTGTCAGCGCGAGTGTAATTAAGGATTTACGAGTTCATTTGGACTCAATAGCTTTGGCTCAAACTAATTTCACTTAGTAGTTACAAATAATAGAGTTCAACCCCTGTAAATCAAAGGGTATAATCTTAGAACCGTCACTTTTGCGTACTTAACAATATAGTAGGAAAGGTCCAATATAATTAGAGATCGATCCAAGATTTGATGGCTACGGGTATTAATGTACTTAATGCAAATTTACTATTAATCAAGAAAATTGAATTAGGGTGTATAATATATCGGTTCGCTTTATTTTGAATTAATATATTTATTTTTATTTTGAATTAATCCCGTTCGCTTTAATTTACAAAATATTTTATGCATAATAAAACACTATAACCAAACTGAAAATAATTTGTCCTTTAGCGAAACTAAGAAAAAAAATAACATTAGATGTATTAAAAATTTAAATAATTAAAATCATATTTGCATAAAAAGTTCAAATTCTAGAAAGAGAAAACGATAGCAAATATATAAGTTAACTAAATAATACAATATGGTTGTACAAAGAGAGAAAAGACAAATATGAAGAAAATCAAAGAATTTAAGAAAAAGAGAAGAAAAGAATGGGGAAAAAAGGGGGAAAAGGGAAAACTACAAGGCCAAGAGGAAGGAGCAAATTGAAAGCTGGTCTTTGACCATTGGAGCCTATAAAAGTGACGGCAATAGAAAACTATAAACAAGCCTACTATAACAACGTAAAACCCAAATGGAATAAATTATGTTTATATACATATCTGACTAAAGTTGCAATCTGGTTTTGTTGTTCTGGTTGTGTCAATGTCATCCTCAAAATTCAAATATAACGTTTATTCGCCAATGTAATTGTTCCCATGCATCATATATATCATTGGAACTATATTAATTACCTACGAAAATCAGGATCAAACATTACGTTAGGATACTAAAAATAATCAGATCAGGAAAGATGATTATGTACCTATTTGAGCCATATTGCTGATTGATTAAGGATTAGGTCTTCCACGTACTGTTTGTTGGCAACTTCAATAGAATAACTACTGATTGTATGTCCATATAAGGCTAGAAAGGGGATCTCCATTTTTCATAAAGCACCATCTTTTAGGTCTAATTAGTCATTTATAGATATTTTTTGTTATATTACGTGTTATAGATACATTTTATGTGGTTATACAATGTATTTTATATATTTAAGCTATTGTATTCATTAATACAATAGCAAAAATAGGCGTTAAAAAGGGAATTTCAGCTAAGGTTAATATGTATTTAACTGTATTCACACGGCCTTATCTTGAATACGTTAATATCGTGAATACAGTAACGTATGTGCGTAAAATCTGGAAGGTTTAACTAGTTAAAAACGAAAAAGAAATCAAATCACATGATATTCTCCTAATTTAACTCAACGAACAAAAACCTTTACCCATTAATATGTATTCTGATATTCACGATTCCAAAAAAACAAAAAATAGCGAAAACAATAGCAACATCTGATCGAAGTTCTTCCATTCACTTCTCCCTTTTCTCTGTTTGCAATTCTCAATTCAACCACGGAAAATTAATATTGATACAAATTGTATACAAAATACGGTATAGTTCCTTTATACATATGGCAAGTTTAACAGTGTTGTTGCGTCATTCTGGCAAGTGGAATGATGAGGGCAATTACGTCGATTTTTCAATTGAGGGAATATTGATAAAGGAGTATGCGTCGTACAATAATATGGTTGCTTCAATTTCCAATCAACTGGGCATAGATTCCATTAAAATTCAATACAAAGTAGAAGAAAATTGCACGCCAATGGAAATACACAATGATATGGGTTACAGGGTGTATGTAGAGTTGAAAAAAGAGAACAGAGAATTCGGTATATATTTGTGCATAACAACTACTGAAAAAGAACTTGCATCCGGAGGTAGTTTAAATCAAGGCGACATTGTGCAAATAGACGAAGCAGTTCAAAGGTATGATTCCGATACAGATGATACACTGGCTCTAGATTTTGTCAATTCAGGAGAAGCAATTGGGGTGTTCGAACTGGACAAGTATTTGATAATTTCAAAAACTAATCAAATGGAGGTTGTGGCTGGACAAGTGTATAAGGATAAGGCTACATTGAAAGAGGTGATGGAGAATTATGCTATATCTCAAAGGTTTCAATTCCGGGTTGATAGGTCTAATGTTGTCAGGTTTGCATGTATTTAATTATTATTTTTTTGTATTTTCTATTATTGGTTCGAGCTGTAGGCCAAACGTTGATGTATTTATGCGTATTTATGGATTTCCACTTGATTATCACTTATTTGCTTAAGATATGTTTGTTTATGGTCCTTAAATACATGTATTCATATGTATTTTACTGGATTAAGACATTATAGTGCCTCTAATTATTTTCTTATTTTGTCTACTATGGGTTTAAGTGTATGCATATAAAAATAGTTGTATTCAATTGTATTCTTTGTATTTAAATGCATATAACTATAATTGTAATCAATAGTATAAAACTTTATATATATAGTTATCCGAATGTATTCATGTAAGATTGTATTAGAGTGTATAGTCATGCATTTTTTTTTTTTTGTAAACCTTTATGCTAATCATGTGTACAATGATTAATTCTTTGCAGCTATGCATTATTATGTATTTCAGAAGATTGTGAATGGAGGTTTAAGGCATCAAGCATTAACAAATCAGAACTATTCAAAGTGAGAGAGTTCATTGATAACCATACATGTCCACTGAAGGACAAGGTGTATGAGTAGAGGCAGGCAATTAGCAGCCTTATAGGTGGTATGATTAGGCCTAAGCTTACTAATCATAAGAGGAAATTTACCCCAAAGGATATTATTGATGACGTGAAATTAGATTTAGGTGTAGATGTTAGCTACATGTTGGCATGGAGGGCTAAAGAAAAGGCAAGGAATTTTTGAGAGGTGAACCTGCAGATTCATATAAAAAATTACCAGGATACTTATATACAATGGATATGACATATCCGGGTTCCCACATCAGAATGGTAAAATCGCCCAAAAATGAATTCATGTACGTGTATATATCTTTGTATGCCTTTATAAAGGGGTTTGATCATTATAGACCCATTGTTGTTGTGGATGGAAGTCACCTAAAATCTTACTACACCGGAAAATTCGTTTTGGCAAGCATGTTGGATGTTGCAGGTGAGTACCTTAATTATAATAAATCTGATAATTTATAAAGATTGAATACATGTTTAAAAAATATGTATTCAATTGTCTTTACAGGTCATATATTGCCACTAGCATATGATGTTATTGATTCAGAGAACGATGCTGCTTGGACGTGGTTCTTTGAGCAATTCAAGATAGCATACGGTTACAGGGAAAACTGTCACGACCCAATCCCCGATCCGGTCGTGATGGCGCCTCTCGTGAAGACAAGGCCAGTCAACTAAACCCAATACATCCTATTTAAAGCGGTTAAACAGTTCATACGCAGTTTAAATGTAATTAAATGATAATAATTAGCGGAAATACAACCCGACATAGCCCAAACCGGGGTGTCACAAGTCACGAGCATCTATTAGAGTATAAATACAACTGCAAGGCTTGAAACATATAAAATAGGACTAATAAACAAAAGGAAGAGATGCGGTGTTGCGAACGTTGGCAGTCACCTCACTAAACTCCGATAACTTAGCCTCCGACCAGCTCATAACCCGCTACCGGGTGAACAAATACCTGCATCTGCACACGAGGTGCAGGGAGTAAAGTGAGCACTCCAACTCAGTGAGTAATAAAGGTAAATAATAACTGAGCAGTAAGAAATCATGAAAAATACATCAACATGATGTATAGAGCAGTCTAAAACCCTTTGAATAAAAGCAGTGAAACTGTGAAATCCTTGGAAAAACATCTTAGCTCAATTTAAACCTCTTTTAAAAATGACTTTTTTAACTATTATGCAAATGAATGCAAACAAATAGTGCAGATAAGCACGAAAATCCGCCCCTCGGGCACAACACTCAATTAACAGATAAATGTTAGGCGATCAGATAAATATCACATGAAGTAGAACAAACAACAAATAATGGCAGACAGATGAAGTAAAGTAAACACGTAGAACAGTACCAACACCGCTGCGGCGTGAAGCTCGATCCATATATCGCTACGGCGTGCAGCCCGATCCATATATCTCGTCGACGGCTCTCACTGTGGGTGTGCAGACTCCGGGAGGGGCCCCTTACGGAACAAGCGCAATATCAAGCCATCTCGTGGCATCAAATCTAGGCCCTCGGCCTCATATCAATATCAGTATAACACTGCTGCGGCATGCAGCCTGATCCCATAGTATCCTCACATCTGGCCCTCGGCCATACTCAGTCCAGAAATCACATAAGCCCCTCAGGCGTTAGTAAAAACAGTAGTTCTCAGCCTCAAAACATCATTTAATATATCATTTTAGTTTCAAAACCGAGTAAAAGTGGCTAAGTTGTACAACAGTAGAAAACAATACTACTGAGTTCAAGTAGTAGGTCAAAACAGTGAGGAAATAGTGATAAAAATCCCCGGATGGTTCAAATAGTTGGCTCGAAGCCCAAATATGGCAATCAGTCCAAATAATGATGATAACAAATAAGTTTCAATCAAATACGCGATAAAAGCGTCAATCGGGATGGACCAAGTCACAATCCCCTACAGTAAACGACCCCACGCTCATCATCAAGCACGTGTCTCACCTTAATATAGCACTACGATGTGCGAATCCGGGGTTTCAAACCCTCAGGATATCATTTGCAATCATTACTCCCCTCGAACCGGCGAAATCTCTAGCTCGCGAGGCCTTTGCCCTTCAAATCGGCCTCCACGCGCGTCGAATCTATCCAAAATCAGAACGAATGCATCACAATATGCTAAAGGAACAAAGCCCAAGAGAAAATAATCAATAACGGGCACAAATCCCGAAATTACCAAAAACTCGAGCCCCAGGCCCACTTCTCAAAACTCAAAATGTTTTACATCAATTGGTTCCTTATCCTTCCACGAGTTTATACATATCAACAATGTCACACCTCCTTTTTCCGCGCCCGCGAGGGCGCAAGGGAGTTTTTTCCAATTAAAGGACAATCGAAACGGGATTGGTTTAATTATTTCAGAGTCGCCACTTGGGAGATTTAGGGTGTCCCAAGTCACCAATTTTAATCCCGAATCGAGGAAAAGAAGGACTCCATATTACGGTCTGCGTACCAGAAATCCGGATAAGGAATTCTGTTAACCTGGGAGAAGGTGTTAGGCATTCCCGAGTTCCGTGGTTCTAGCACGGTCGCTCAACTGTTATATTCGGCTTGATCTGATTTTATACAAGTGTGAACTTATGTG
Source organism: Nicotiana tabacum (assembly GCF_000715075.1). Lineage (NCBI taxonomy): Eukaryota > Viridiplantae > Streptophyta > Magnoliopsida > Solanales > Solanaceae > Nicotiana > Nicotiana tabacum. Next base: position 120,679,573 of record NC_134095.1, read on the forward strand.
CAAAATTTAACTTTTAACCGCTTTTATCATTTACTGTTTTTATCAAGAATTGCAACGTTGTGAAAATGTATCTCGAACCGCGATACAATCAATGTACCCGTGGTCGTCGACACACTTTGACTCCGTTGAGATTTGGATTTGGGTCACATCAATGTGCACCCGATTTTAAGGAAATTAAATTATTAAAGGCGCGCCTAAAGCGACTAGCGTATTTATTTTGGGTAGGACCGTGGAATTTTACTAAACGGTCCATCCCGAAGTCTAAACAATTTTTAAAGCAAATATTTACTGAGGGCCCCGCAATTTGCATTTTATTTGGCGAGGCTCATCTCATTCTTATTTTTTTTAAAAAAAAATGAATTTGCAACGTCGTGGACATGCATCTCGAACCACGTCACAATCAATGTACCCGTGATTAGAAACACATTTCGACTCCGTTGAGAATTGGATTTGGGTCACATAAATGCGCACCCGAGTTTAAGAAGGTAAGATTTATTAAGGCGCGTCCTAAAGAGTCTAACGTATTATTATTTTAGGAGGGTTGTGAGATTTGCTAAACAACCCGTCCTGGAACCTCAATGCTTCGATAATATACATTTAATAAGGGCCCCGCATCTTATGCGTTTTTGTTTGTCGAGGCTCATCTTGTCTTTATTTTTGAAAGGATGACTTATAGCAACTACGTTTCTTATCGCGTTTGTCTCTACTAATTAAAAAACAGTAAATAGCCTTAGTCGATTGCATGCTTGCAAGCTTATTTATAACAGGATTTAAAATGCTTTTACAGAATAATAAAACGCGATTGCACTTATAGACAACTAGTCAAAAATTATGGGCCCAAACCTAGCTCATGCGAGATGGCCAGACTTGGACCCCTGTTTTTCCGATACGGGCCTAACCGATTTGTTTCGATTTGGGCTCGGCCTTCATGGGGTTGAGGCCTAGAACTGATTTTTGTTCTGGGAAATGAGTTTATCAATTTATATGTGACAATCTGGCAGAAGGAGAAAGAACTTTAATTAAAGTGGATAGTTTTCCTATTTGGCCTACATTAGAGAATATACTACACCATCAGACTAAGTCTAAAAATACAACTTATTACACTGGGAACGTTTTTCACCTAACAGCATACATACATGACTAGCATTCATTAACCTACATTGATATACTGAGTATGTAGGCTACTTCTATTATACAAACGAAAATGTAACTACTCATGACATTTAGTGTAACAGTTCATGTACATATATAAAAAAAACAGTCTGCTGGTCCTTTCTTTTGCATTCATGCTCAAACTTTCAGTTACATTGGTGATATTAATTGTGTACCTGGTATAGAGGAACAGAAGAAAAAAGGAAAAGGATCAGCTGAGTAGCACACAGCAAACAACAGCAATCAGCAGATTCACAGCAACAACACAGCAACAAACAACCAGCCAACAATGATGAAGCTCAGCAAAGAGTCGAACAACAAATGAACAATCCCAGTGATGTCCACAGTCCACAGACAAACAACAATATTTCCCAGAACCAAAGAGAACCCGCAAATAGTCGAGTACCAAACCAGTGAACCCAGAAAAGAATGATGAAACAACAGCAACAACAGAGTATTCAATGCAGCAACACTACCAATTCAACAACCAGAAACAGCTCAGTCAATGCAAACAACAGAACTTGGCCAAGACAGCTTGACAAAAATGCACTCTTATACAACTTCCAGACAGTGTTTGGTTGCAATGTCTTACTGGAACTCTCTTATGTTTTCAGTCTTTTCTTTAAACTCACAAACCTTTCTTAAGACTTAAAGATTCCAGCCTCAAGACTCAAAATTCTTCCTTTTTCTGAAGACTAAAAGTCCAGCCTCTTTCTAAGTTCTCAAATGGCCTATTTATAAGCCAAATGACTCAGTGCCGCTAGGCTGCCCTCGTGCTGCAACTTTGCAGCCTGCCCATACTCTGTTAAATCCATGCCTAAGCATCTTTTGAGCCAGCCCCTTTTGTTCCCCACGCCTGGTCTTTTGTTTAATCAAGAGTTATGGGCATCATTTTATTATTCATTTCAAACCCCATACTCTTATGTCTTGCTCCCCATTGGTATTAGTTTAATCCTAAATTAGTACCCTACTTGTCAGCTCATTTAAACTAATCATTTTTGTTCTTTTCAAACCCCAGACTACCCCTGTTAAACCCTGGTTATCACTGTCTTGACCCTTTTCAGCATCAGGACATTTTTTGAACTGATGAAAGTTCAAATTCAAGACTGTCTAGACTGAACCTTTCAGTTATTTTTCAATGCAAACAAACTATTTCAAACAATGTTGGGGCCTTCAATCAATGGCAAAGTTCAATTAGTCATGCGACATTATTAGCTCGTTTGATTCATTAGTTATAGAAACTAATCAACGACATTTATCGAGTCGACTATACTAATTATAGCAGGTAATAATCAGTCGCTCACATAAACAATATGTTCAGGGACCTAAAGGGCATCAAACAACTTTTGTTCAATTACTGGGGCTATATGAATTAATTCGTTTGACGACTAATCTAATCGAACATGTACATCACAGAATACATTCAAATCATACACAGAAAACAATTGACCAAATAAAAGGTCTTTACAGAGATGAAAGAAATCCGAATGAAAAATAACAAAAAATAACAAACAAACACAACGAAACATGCTGACCACTTAATCAAAACTAACACAAAAGAAAGGAAAACTTACCGAAAATGTTTAAATCAAACAGACCCAAATCTGATTCAACTTCGAACTTTTGAGGCCGAACAAACTTTAATCAGGGTGTTCTCACATGAGAACACCTTGATTAAGGTCTATTAGACCTCAAACCCATGTCCAAACCGGCCGGATTCCCCAGGTGCATGTGTTCTAAAGTCTGGATTTCCAGATCTGATTTTTAGGGAGTTGTGGGTAGATTCGGACCAAACCAAGTTTGGTTTGGTCACGAGGAAGGTCAGGGGAGTGTCTGGTATGAAGATGGGATGGTTTGGCATAGATCCGGGTTCGACTCAAATCTTCAAATGAAGATTCGAGACGAACGAAAGTGATTCGAGGCTCGTGGTTAGTGGATTCGTGTTCAGGACAGTGAGGTGGTCCTAGGGTGTTCAGGAGGCGGTCATCGGCGTTCATGCCGCCGGCTTTAATGGCGAGGGATACTGGGGCGGCTGCTAGGGTTCGGGGATGAGAAGGGGTTAGGGAAGGAGATGATTGAAGGGGGGGTTCGGATAGGGGGTGCGGGGTAAAGGGTTGAGTTTATATATGGGGAGTCTGATTGGATCTGAGCCGTTAGATCAGATGATCTCAACGGCTTAGATCTGATGCTGAGAAATGAGACAGGGTCGTTTGATAGTTAAACGGGGTCGTTTGATTTAAATGAGGGGTTGGGTCAGATTGGTTCCTGGGTCGGGTTTTGAAAACGGGTCGTTGAAAGGGGTCCTGAGCCGTTGGATTGGCCTGGACGGATGGCTCAGATCGAACGCCCTTATACGGCGTCGTTTGAATTTCTGCTTGTGCAGCCGGTTTTGGACTGGACTCGAGTGTCTGTTTGGGCCTGCTTTGTTTTATTTCTTTGGGCCCAAACCGATTTTCCTTCACTCTTTTGCTTTCTTTTTTTTTTCTTTTAAACAAAACAAAAAAAAATGAAATAAAATAGTGGAATTAAAATCAACCACACTATAACATTTCCACATAGTTATCACAAAATATTTAAGTAAGTTAAATCACAACCTAGACCGAACGATGCACATATATATATTTCGAATTTTCTTTTAATGACACACATATTTTTTGTATTTTGTTTGATAATGATTAAATGCAAAATGGACAGACCCACAAATGACTAGCAATACATGTCATGCAGAATTTGTATCGCGGGGTCATTTGTCACTATTTTTATTTTTGTTTTCCTTTTGGAGTGATTGCTCGTAAAGCAAAAATCACGTGCTTACAGCTGCCCCTCTTTGCACGAAGACACGAAGGGTTTTCGCGCAAAGATAAGCGAGCGATTTTTGCCCGTCCGAATACTCCGTGTGAAGCATTTTTTGAAAAAGATTTGACCGAACCTTTGCTTCAGAGGTTTCCTACATATCCTGGGCTGAAACAGGAATCAGGTCAATGTAGTTCGGGAAATTTTGGTAGCTGGGACTACCGTGTGACTGTATTGTTTGCTTGTGCGCTGTTGCATGCTGCTGTAGGATGCTACTGCTCAACCGATCTCCCTGTTACACTGCTCTAAAAAAAGAAAAAACAAGAGGCTAAGCTAGACTGAGGATCATGAAATCTTATCCATCTTCAACTTGTTCTTGTTGCCTTGCTTTCTTGTCGGCTAATGCTTTCCTCCGATGCCTTTGTCTTGTGACTTTGGGAGATGACGCTGGTCCTTCGCTGACGTTTGAGCGCCAGTTTTTATCACTTTGCTTGATCTGCTGGGGACATGGCTTTCTTCTTTAAACCTTCCAATGGTTTCTTCAGTGGTATGGCTTTTCATCAGAATTGTTATACTGGGCACGCTACAACGTTCCCAAACTGCTTCTTTTGAGACGCGTTCCTTTTTCCTTTTGAATTGTGCGCTTGCCTCTGCAGTTGTCTGCTTCTTGGTGCTGGGATTTTATTGTTTCCCGTTCGGGGCTCTCTGTTGTATCCTTCCATTTTCGGGTGGGGTGACTGATTCCGACCTAGAACTTAAAGGTATTCCCGCATTATACTGGTGGGCGACCTAGAACTTAAATGTATTCCCGCATTATACTGGTGGGCGACCTAGAACTTAAATGTATTCCCGCATTATACTGGTGGGCGACCTAGAACTTAAATGTATTCCCGCATTATACTGGTGGGCGTCCTAGAACTTAAATGACCTAGAACTTAAAAGTATTCCCGCATTATACTGGTGGGCGACCTAGAACTTAAATGTATTCCCGCATTATACTGGTGGGTGACCTAGAACTTAAATGTATTCCCGCATTATACTGGTGGGCGACCTAGAACTTAAAAGTATTCCCGCATTATACTGGTGGGCGACCTAGAACTTAAAAGTATTCCCGCATTATACTGGTGGGCGACCTAGAACTTAAAAGTATTCCCGCATTATACTGGTGGGCGACCTAAGAACTTAAAAGTATTCCCGCATTATACTGGTGGGCGACCTAGAACTTAAAAGTATTCCCGCATTATACTGGTGGGCGACCTAGAACTTAAAAGTATTCCCGCATTATACTGGTGGGCGACCTAGAACTTAAAAGTATTCCCGCATTATACTGGTGGGCGACCTAGAACTTAAAATGTATTCCCGCATTATACTGGTGGGCGACCTAGAACTTAAAAGTATTCCCGCATTATACTGGTGGGCGACCTAGAACTTAAATGTATTCCCGCAATTATACTGGTGGGCGACCTAGAACTTAAAATGTATTCCCGCATTATACTGGTGGGCGACCTAGAACTTAAAAGTATTCCCGCATTATACTGGTGGGCGACCTAGAACTTAAAAGTATTCCCGCATTATACTGGTGGGCGACCTAGAACTTAAAATGTATTCCCGCATTATACTGGTGGGCGACCTAGAACTTAAAAGTATTCCCGCATTATACTGGTGGGCGACCTAGAACTTAAATGTATTCCCGCATTATACTGGTGGGCGACCTAGAACTTAAAATGTATTCCCGCATTATACTGGTGGGCGACCTAGAACTTAAATGTATTCCCGCATTATACTGGTGGGCGACCTAGAACTTAAAATGTATTCCCGCATTATACTGGTGGGCGACCTAGAACTTAAATGTATTCCCGCATTATACTGGTGGGCGACCTAGAACTTAAAATGTATTCCCGCATTATACTGGTGGGCGACCTAGAACTTAAAAGTATTCCCGCATTATACTGGTGGGCGACCTAGAACTTAAAAGTATTCCCGCATTATACTGGTGGGCGACCTAGAACTTAAATGTATTCCCGCATTATACTGGTGGGCGACCTAGAACTTAAAAGTATTCCCGCATTATACTGGTGGGCGACCTAGAACTTAAAAGTATTCCCGCATTATACTGGTGGGCGACCTAGAACTTAAATGTATTCCCGCATTATACTGGTGGGCGACCTAGAACTTAAATGTATTCCCGCATTATACTGGTGGGGCGACCTAGAACTTAAAAGTATTCCCGCATTATACTGGTGGGCGACCTAGAACTTAAAAGTATTCCCGCATTATACTGGTGGGCGACCTAGAACTTAAAAGTATTCCCGCATTATACTGGTGGGCGACCTAGAACTTAAAAGTATTCCCGCATTATACTGGTGGGCGACCTAGAACTTAAAAGTATTCCCGCATTATACTGGTGGGCGACCTAGAACTTAAAAGTATTCCCGCATTATACTGGTGGGCGACCTAGAACTTAAAAGTATTCCCGCATTATACTGGTGGGCGACCTAGAACTTAAAAGTATTCCCGCATTATACTGGTGGGCGACCTAGAACTTAAAAGTATTCCCGCATTATACTGGTGGGCGACCTAGAACTTAAAAGTATTCCCGCATTATACTGGTGGGCGACCTAGAACTTAAAAGTATTCCCGCATTATACTGGTGGGCGACCTAGAACTTAAAAGTATTCCCGCATTATACTGGTGGGTGACCTAGAACTTAAAAGTATTCCCGCATTATACTGGTGGGCGACCTAGAACTTAAAAGTATTCCCGCATTATACTGGTGGGCGACCTAGAACTTAAAAGTATTCCCGCATTATACTGGTGGGCGACCTAGAACTTAAAAGTATTCCCGCATTATACTGGTGGGCGACCTAGAACTTAAAAGTATTGAAATTGTTTCCCCGTTCTTCCGAGAAAATTTTCGACAATCGGCAGAAAATTTTCTGCCCCGGTTTTTGGTGACTTCCATGGCGTTGCATCTTGCTGCCCTCATCAATCCTCTGTTCCCCTGCAACAGACAAAAGGATTTGGTCAGTTTTAATCGTGGTGGTAGAGGGTGCCTTTCTGGCGAGCAATTTTTCTCTCTTCCTCTTTTCTTGCTCTTTGTCCCCATAATTGGTTGGCGGGCAAAGTTGCCTGTTGGGGGTCTCTAGCCTGCTGGGGATTGGTTTTCAATTTATCCCCTTCTCTGCTTTCTCTTTAAACACATGATGTGGGAGTCTGCTTCTAACTCCCGAAACCACTCCCTTTTGGAGCATACTTCTTCCAACATTTCCGAGCACAATCCCTGCATTGCCTGGGGCCGGCCTTTAAGACTGTTTGTATTATCCTGCATTGGATGAATTCCCCTTCGGTTTCTGGTAGTAAGCTTTGAAAAATCCTTTAAAGACACATTTTAGGAAAAGAAATAAAGATATGGAAAGGAGAAAATCTTTCTGAACCAATATTTTGTGGGAGGAGACAATCAAAAGAACTTATCTGGAGGACACAACTGGTCCCCGTGATCATGACGTGCACCATAGATTCCCGACCCAGTCTATTTGTATCAATCGATTTGCCCGATGGTCTGACTTGCTGGGGATGATAAATGGATGTTCATCTTGTTGCGAATGTGGTAGCTTTTGCTGCTCTATCTTGTCGCCTCATAGTGCCCTTCGAGGGGTTTTCACTAATGAGACTCTCTCTTTTCTCTCATCTCCCGGCGCCTTATGGTGCCTGTGAAGGTTTTCACCAATAAGACTCTCTCATTTCATATCCCTCATCTTACATCGCCTCTCGGTGCCTGCGAAGGTTTTCACCGATGAGACTCTCTCATTTTATTTCTTTCGATGAATCGGGGCGTTGCAGATACGACCCTCTCTTCTGGAGATTCCTTTGACTATCAATTCATTCTCAGTCTCACGATCCTCTTCTTTGCTGGGGATCAGTGTATTATTCTCGGTCTTATTTGCCGGATTTGGCATCTCTCGAACATTGATCGGGAGGTCTTTTGGATGTTGATGTTGGTTTTGGTGTGGGATTGAAGAAGGGCTATAAAAATGAAAACAACTTGAAGGGTGATGTGCTACAACTTTTGGAATCAGACCTTTGTTGGAATTTAAAACATAACCTCTGCCCCGGTTTTCTTGCTTGGGGAATTTATTTTTTACGCTTATGTTGAGTTACGTGCGTTACGCACATTGTGCTATATTGTGCACACTATGTACATTATGCATCCTATATTTGTTATGATGCATACTATGACCGAGCCGTGAGGCGCCTACGTATCCTCTTTGAGGAATCAGGTCAAACGTAGTTCCCACGGTTTTGTTATTTGTGATTTTATCTTCTTCCTTTTTCTTTTCCTTCTTTTCATTTTTTCATGTCTTTTTCTTTTCTTTTCTTTTCTTTTTCTTTTCTTTTCTTTTTTCATATCTTTCCCATTAGTGATTCCAAGAGAGGGGTATTGAAAAAATTGCTTAAGGCTCAAAGGGGGAAGCGAGGGTTAAAAGTGTTTGGATAGAAGAAAGAATTGCCTCCGTCATCTCATTATTCAACAAATGCCAAATACAAACATATAAACCGAATAATTGCCATAATTAAAGAACTTACGCATAATATCTCTTGACTGCATCTGAATTGATAGCCATGTCGACACATCTACCTTCGACATCTGTCAAACACAAAGCACCGTTGGACAATACTCTGGTCACGATATAAGGCCCTTGCCAATTTGGGGCGAATTTTCCCTTTGCCTCGACCTGATGTGGGAGGATCTTCTTCAATACTTGCTGCCCTACTTCAAACTTCCTGGGGCGCACCTTCTTATTATACGCTCTTGCCATTCTCTTCTGGTACAACTGACCATGGCACACCGCTGCCAATCTTTTCTCATCTATCAGGCTCAACTGTTCCAATCGAGCTTTGACCCATTCATCGTCATCAATCCCGGCTTCAGCGACAATTCGGAGGGACGGAATTTCGACCTCCGCTGGTATCACGGCCTCATTTCCGTACACCAACAAATAAGGAGTTGTGCCTATGGAAGTCCGGACGGTAGTGCGGTAACCCAACAAAGCAAAGGGTAATTTCTCGTGCCATTGTCTGGACCCCTCCACCATTTTTCGCAGTATCTTCTTGATATTCTTATTGGCTGCTTCGACTGCTCCATTCGCCTTGGGACGGTATGGGGTGGAATTGCGGTGTGTAATCTTGAATTGTTGACATACCTCTCTCATCAAGCTGCTATTAAGATTCGCACCGTTATCCGTGATGATCACTTTTGGGATCCCAAATCTGCAGATGATATGGGAGTGAACAAAGTCCACCACTGCCTTCTTGGTTACTGATTTGAAAGTTTTAGCCTCAACCCATTTGGTGAAGTAATCAATGGTCACTAGAATGAACCTATGACCGTTGGACGCTGCTGGCTCGATGGGCCCAATGACATCCATGCCCCATGCTACAAACGGCCAGGGTGCTGACATCGTACGTAACTCTGTTGGCGGAGAATGAATCAAGTCTCCATGTATCTGGCACTGATGGCATTTCCTTACGAAAGTGATACAGTCGTGTTCCATGGTGAGCCAATAACACCCTGTTCGAAGGATCTTTCTTGCCAATACATATCCGCTCATGTGTGGCCCACAAACTCCAGCATGTACCTCTGCCATAACCGTCGTTGCTTGACTGGCATCTATGCATCTCAACAATCCCAAATCCGGGGTTCTTTTGTACAATACTCCTCCACTGAGGAAGAAGCCATTCGACAAACGCCTAAGGGCTCTTTTTTGGTCTCCAGAGGCATGTTCCGGGTATATTCCCATTCTGAGGTATTCCTTAATATCATGGAACCAGGGTTCGCCATCTGCTTCTTCTTCTATGGCATTGCAGTAGGCGTGCTGATCACGGACCTGGATGTGTAGAGGATCAACATACATTTTGTCAGGGTGGTGCAGCATTGATGCTAAGGTGGCCAAAGCATCTGCAACCTCATTGTGAACTCTCGGAATGTGTTTGAATTTCACTGATCGAAATTGCTTGCTCAGATCTTGTGTTTCCCATTCCCCCTGAATTTGATGTACCAAGAGGTCCGAGTCTCCCAAGACCAAGACGTCTTGGACATCCATGTCAGCAGCCAGGCGCAGACCCAGAATGCAAGCCTCATATTCGGCCATATTGTTGGTGCAATAGAAGCGTAGTTGAGCCGTAACAGGATAATGCCGTCCTGTTTCAGAAATGAGTACTGCTCCTATTCCAACCCCTTTTTCGTTTGCAGCTCCATCGAAGAAAAGCTTCCAACCCGGTTCCTCAGGCAATTCCAACTCATTCGTATGCATCACCTCTTCGTCAGGAAAATACGTTCTTAAAGGCTCGTATTTTTTATCAACGGGATTCTCTGCCAAATGGTCTGCCGGTGCCTGGGCTTTCATGGCCATCCTTGTTACGTAGATGATATCAAACTCTGTGAGCAGAATTTGCCATTTTGCCAACCTTCCCGTGGGCATAGGTTTCTGAAAGATATACTTCAATGGGTCCAAGCGGGATATGAGATAAGTAGTATATGAAGACAGGTAATGCTTCAACTTCTGAGCTACCCAAGTTAGGGCGCAGCATGTTTTCTCGAGTTGAGTGTACTTGACCTCATGCACTGTGAATTTCTTGCTAAGATAGTAGATGGCTTGCTCCTTCCTCCCTGAGTCGTCATGTTGCCCCAGTACACAACCAAATGAATTTTCCAAGACCGTCAGGTAAAGGATTAGGGGTTTCCCGGGCTTAGGCGGGACCAATACGGGTGGATTAGACAGATACCCTTTGATTTGGTCGAAGGCCTCCTGACACTCTACTGTCCAACCTACTGCAGCGTCCTTTCTCAGCAGCCGAAATATGGGCTCACAAGTTGCTGTGAGTTGAGCGATGAACTTGCTGATATAATTGAGTCTACCCAGAAAACTCATTACCTCTGTTTTGTTCCTTGGCGGTGGCAAATCTCGGATGGATTCAATTTTGGACGGGTCTAACTCAATCCCCCGTCGACTGACGATGAATCCCAGCAACTTTCCTGATGGGACCCCGAATGCGCATTTGGCCGGGTTAAGCTTGATATCATACCTCCGGAGTCTTTGGAAAAATCTCCTTAGGTCTGCTACATGGTCCTCCTGACGCCAATATTTGATGATCACGTCATCGACGTACACCTCGATCTCCTTGTGTATCATGTCATGAAACACTGCAGTCATTGCTCGCATGTATGTTGCCCCAGCGTTCTTTAACCCGAACGGCATTACCCGATAGTAGTAGGTGCCCCATGGCGTAATAAACACTGTCTTCTCAGCATCCTCCTCGTCCATTAGGATCTGATGATAACCCGCATAACAATCCACAAAGGATCCGATCTCGCGCCCAGCGCAATTGTCGATCAGGATATGAATGTTGGGCAGCGGAAAATTGTCCTTGGGACTTGCTTTGTTGAGGTTGCGGTAATCAACGCATACCCTGATTTTTCCATCCTTCTTTGGGACTGGTACCACATTGGCCAACCACTCGGGATACCGAGTGACCCGAATGACCTTCGATTGTAATTGCTTAATCACTTCTTCTTTGATCTTTACACTCATTTCTGTTTTAAATTTCCTTAGTTTTTGCTTGACCGGAGGGTATGCCGGGTCAGTGGGCAATTTGTGAACCACTAAATTGGTGCTTAATCCAGGCATATCATCATAGGACCAGGCAAAAACATCTTTGAATTCCCTGAGAGTTTTGATCAATTCTGTTCTGACATTCGGCTCAATGTGGATGCTAATTTTGGTCTCTTGGACGTTATCAGCGTCTCCTAGATTCACAGCCTCGGTGTCATTTAAGTTAGGCTTGGGTTTCTCTTCAAATTGGCACAGTTCTCTATTTATTTCTTCAAAGGCTTCACCTTCGTCACATTCAGATTCATCGACCTTTTGCATCATTGAGTCGGTTTCAGATTGATTTATTAGACTAGGTCGAAGATCTGCTGTGCATGCCATGTCATTAGAACCAGTAAAAAGAGAACTGTTCAGAAAGAAAAAGAACAAGACAAAAATTAAAATGAGACAAAAGAAAAGAACTTTATTAAATTTGTGGGATAAAAAGGGTTCACACTTTTACAAAACAAAAGTAAAATTTGGATTACACCCTTGAATAATCCGATCAAACAAACAAACAAACAAAACATTAATCAAAGCCTACTACCAAGACTCCCTTCGGACAGGAAGAGGAGTAACCGTCCAATTGTTGGTCTTGGCCTCAGGCCCCACAAATTGTATCTCTGCTCTGCTTGGAACCTTCTCCAGCTTCCACCATACTGACATCCGCGAATAGCCTCTCAAAACTCTGATTCAGGTCTTCATTTATACCGATCAAAGGTCCTCGAATCTTTGGGATCGCTGACCCCTTGGCACTTGCTTTAACAAAAGACCTTGAGAGGCGTGGCACTGGTTTAGGCAGAAACCAGACCCTCTTCTTCATTTTTCGCGCTTGCTTCCTGTCTGCTGCGGTTGGTTTGAACCCCAACCCGAAAGTTTCCAGATTCTTAGGAAGGGAGACAGGTTGGACTATCCCTTGAAGTTCAATTCCCAGGCCTTTTCCCGGCACAAACCCATTACCCAGCATTTCTGATACCATCATGACTGTTGCGGCAGCCACCCTAGGGTGCGGGATGATTTCTCCTTCAGAAATTTTGTTGGCCGACCCTGTATCGAGAATCTGGTAGACCCAGGGACCCTTGTCATCAGTGGTCTCTATGAAAGGCACAATGGTTCCGCCCATGGTGCATGTTGTATCCTCGCCGTGCAACATGACCTCTTGTCTTTCCCACTCGAACTTCACTGTCTGCTGTAGGGTAGAAGGCACCGCTTTATCTGCATGAATCCAGGGTCGTCCTAACAGCAAGTTGTAAGATACCGTGGCGTCCAATACCTGGAATTCCATGGTAAACAGGACCGGACCAATGGTCAGTTCAAGTACAACATCCCCCACAGTGGCTGTTCCGTTTCCGTCAAACCCCCGGACACAGATGCTATTCTCCCGGATTCTTCCACGGTCAATCTTTAACTGGTCCAGGGTGGATAATGGACAAATATTGGCGCTTGAGCCGTTATCCACCAATACTTGGGTTACCACCGAGTCTTCACATTTGACAGCTAGGTATAGAGCTTTATTGTGCTCCGTTCCTTCCACCGGCAGGTCATCATCTGAGAATGTCACTCTGTTCACCTCGAAAATCTTGCTAGCAATGGTTTCCAGGTGGTTTACAGAAATCTCACTGGGTACATGGGCCTCGTTCAATATCTTTAACAGGGCCCGACGATGTTCCTCGGAATGGAGGAGTAATGACAATAGTGAGATCTGGACCGGTGTTTTTCTCAGCTGCTCTACCACAGAATAGTCTTGTACTTTCATCTTCCTCAGGAATTCTTCAGCCTCTTCTTCTGACACTGGCTTCTTGGTTGCCACTGGGTTGGTTTTTCTTAACTCCACCAGAGCAAAACATCGACCTGATCGAGTCAGCCCTTGCGCTTCACAACTGACTTCTTCCACCTGTTTTCCTTGGTACGTCACCACTGCCTTTTCATATTTCCAGGGCACAGCCCTGCTGTCAATCATCGGCAGTTGGACCACCGGCTTTATGGTCACCCGTTCTCTACATACCCCTTTCAACATGACTGTCGGTGTGGGCAGGATCCCTGGTATTACCAACTTGCTTGGCTCGGGTTTGCTTGCTATGACGGACTGGCTCTTCCCCAATATCACTACCGACTTGACGCCTTCACCCTGCGGCTGTATACTCGTTGCTCCACTGGTTAAGACTTCTTTCGGGGCGGCTTGGATCATCATCACTGTTTGTGAGGGTTTTCTTAATTCTCCTCCCTCACACACCAACTCAATCATGTGAGCTTCGTGGTGCGCTGGCAGTGGGTTTTGGTTGATGTTAGGGGCCTCCGGTGTCTGGACCTCGATCTTATTGGTGTCAATAAGATCATGTATGGCATGCCTTAACTTCCAACACTTCTCGGTATCGTGCCCGAGCATCCCTGAACAGTATTCACAACTGATTGAACGATCCAAATTCTGAGGCGGGGGATTTGGTTCCCGAGTATGGACAGGACTAACCAAACCCAATTGCCGCAGCTTGTGGAACACAGCGGTGTAGGTTTCTCCCAGTTCGGTGAAGGTTCTTTGCTTCCGCAACCTGTCATTCCTGGCATCTGGATTTCCCCGGAAACCTGCCCCTGAAGGATTTCTATATGCCCTTGGTGGAGGGTAGGTATTTTGTGGTGGTGCATATATGTTCTGGGGAGCCGGTGCGCGCCATTGTGGGCAAACCGGAGGCTGAGTGTATACCTGGGCTTGGTGTACGGAACAATGTGGTTCTCGAGGTGGATAGAAATTTTGTGGTGGATTGTATGGGTAGTTTGACCTGTGAGGCCTGGGTTGGTTGTAGTGCGGCCTGCCAGCCCTGGACCAACTGCATGCCTCGATCGTGGCAACCTCTTCTTTCTTTCTTCTTAGCGCACCTCCCGTGCCGCTTTGGATAGCCTGGGTTGTGGCCTTAAGTGCCGAATAGTTTAAGATCTTGTCCGACCTCAAACCTTCTTCTATCATGACCCCTATTTTGACCACCTCGTTGAAAGATTTTCCAACCGTTGTCACCAAGTGACCAAAGTAGGTTGGATCCAATGTCTGCAAAAAATAGTCCACCATCTCTCCCTCTCTCATGGGAGGATCGACTCTAGCTGCTTGTTCTCTCCAGCGGAACCCGAACTCGCGAAAACTTTCCCCGGGTTTCTTCCCAGTTCTTAATAACGTGAGACGGTCAGGGACTATCTCTAGATTGTACTGGAAATGACCTGCAAAAGCCTGCGCCAGATCATCCCACGTGTACCACCTGCTGAAATCTTGCCTGGTATACCATTCCAGTGCAGATCCACTCAGACTTTGGCCGAAATAAGCTATCAAAAGCTCATCCTTTCCTCCTGCCCCTCTCATCTTGCTACAGAATCCCCGCAAATGTGCCATGGGATCACCGTGCCCTTCATATAAATCAAACTTGGGCATCTTGAACCCAGCCGGGAGTTGGACATCTGGGAAAGGGCATAGATCTTTGTATGTCACGCTGACTTGATTGCCCAGCCCGTGCAAGTTCCTGAAGGATTGCTCCAGGCTTTTGAACTTTCTCAACACTTCATCCTGTTCAGGGGCCTTAACCGGCTTCTCAACCTCTGCCGGTACTTCCAAATGGGGATTGTAAGCCTGTGGTTCCGGTGCGTGGAATGTAGGCTCGGGGGGATAGTATTGGGTGTCGTGAGCCTGAAACAATGGCTCACTAGTCGTTCGCTGCAACGGGGCTGATGTAGGTCCCACAAAAATGGGAATGTTGGGTGTTGGGAGAGGTTGATGGGGTGGTGGAGCTTGGGAATCGTGAGGGCTTCTTTCTTGATGATAGAGGGGATTTGGGCAGCTTGTGGAAGGGCCAGAGTGAGGGTATTCCGGCATGTGTCCCAGTGTCTCAGGGCTCTTTTGTGTTTTGGCTAGGGCTAGCTGCATTGCATGCATCTCTAGTCCCATCCTTTCAATCTTTTCCATTGCTTCTTTTAGCAGTTGGCTCATTGGCCTTTCTTCTTCATTGCTATTCTCCGAAGTAGTCATGCTTGATGCTATCGGTCCTTTGGATCTGGTTTGGTATGAATGTGTTGCCAGAATTCTTTAACAACTAACTGTCTGGTATCAGACAACAACAAACTTTGTTAGTGTTAGAGCTTAACAGATTTGATCGTAACACATAGAGGATGCAATGCACCTAGGCAGTTAACCGTTTCTACATGCTTTGCTTCAAACCACATGCGTCATCCCGGCTTGTTCATTCGTCTCTTTTAAAGTATTTTGCGAAACTCTGCGTTTTATTTTATTTACATTTTCTTTTCTTTATTTATAAAAAGCGGTCGAATCTTATGGGGATTGCCTACGTATCACGTCCCCGCGTGAATCAGACCAGGCGTAGTTCTGCCTCAAAGTAAAGACACATAGAAATTCTTCCGGAGTCACTTAATTTCATTATCAAAATTTGCTATTACACATTGCTTCAAACAAAATAGCAACAGTACAGACTCCACGGTTTTTTTGATCCTATTTTGATTGAAGGAAAAGTGGAAAACAACATATGGGAAAACATCAAAGCTCAACTAAAACAAGACTCGACCAGAGGTTAATTTTCCAACTTAGGGACCCGCGAGGCATCGTTCGGCCTTTTCGCGGTTCTAGGTGCGAGATCCCTTTCGAGCTGCTCCAACTCGTGCATGGTCTGTTTGACATAACCCATCACTGCTGGGAGAACGGTAACGCAGGTCATGTTTTCACACCGCCGACACCTTCTGATGATGGCATGGGCAATGGCCCTGATCTTGTCTCTGGTTTGTTTCCTCTCTATGAGTAGGTGTCTTA
The DNA here is from genome assembly GCF_000715075.1 of Nicotiana tabacum. Taxonomy (NCBI): domain Eukaryota; kingdom Viridiplantae; phylum Streptophyta; class Magnoliopsida; order Solanales; family Solanaceae; genus Nicotiana; species Nicotiana tabacum. The sequence goes on from NC_134095.1 coordinate 120,695,959, forward strand.
TCTGATCACTGCACGTCTTGAATACCTGTGAGTCCTGTATATGCTGATCCCTTAGCTGCCGCACTTCTTCCTTCATTTGGGCCAACAAGTCGTAACAGTATCTACTCTCCGATTGGAAATCCCCGGCCTGCTTAACTGCTTTAAACTCAAGTGTAGCCATCTCCCTCTTTATTTTGGCCACAGTCTTCTCGTGGTCACGTTTCAATTGGTTCAAACATCGGCGATGCTTATCTACTCTTGTTCCCCATCGTGCCTTGAACTCTGTCATGACCTTTTCGGATTCTTCTGACCTGTCTCGCCATTCCGTGATCTCTCTTTTCAAACCCTTTATCAACCGCTGGTCTGATCGACTTCTGGGATGCTCATCAAGAGACAATCTCAATTTTTGGACTTGGGCCTTAAGCTCTTCATTCTCTTGGATCAATCTATTCTTTTCGCTTCGATCCGCCGCGATTTGTACGCTGTTATCAAATTTCCATTTGTAGCTTCAAATTGCCAATCTCTGCCCGATAACCCTTCTCTTTTGCTAACCAGTTCCATTGTCCTTGGGATGATTCTACGAAATCTTTGAGATGCGGCCTCTTAGCCGGTCTTTCGTAGGACAGGCTACCTCTAAACCAAGCGTGATATCCTGGGGCGACTTCCCCTTTTGCCGTATCAATCACACAAGTGTCTGCTGTCAGATGTTGGCATTCACTCCAGATTTGGCGAACTTCTTCTTCAGGGAAACGACCGTTCGGACTGATTTCAATCACTTGGGTACTCAAATCTTCATCTTTCGGTACCACTTGGTACCTCCCAAGTTGCCTCAAAACCCGATATGGTGCATAGGGTTGGATACTTTTCAGTCCCATCAACAGAAAGTGAGGCCGGGTTGCCGGCATGTATATGATTTCCTCGATAGGTGACCATCCGAGTGTCCATTGGATTTGGCTGTCAGTGAGAGTTCGGAGAAATGAGGTCCATGATGTGACTCCCTCAGGTAAATTGAGCCCTTTGATTCTCATGTAGAATTCTCCAATACAAGTTTTCTCTGGCGAACCATAACCCAAGAGTGAGGAGCGATGGCATAAATGATCGGTCATCCACATTTGCAACAGTAGGTTACATCCTTCGAAAAAGTCGCCCCTGGCTCGACAAGCGGTGAGAGCCCGGAAAATGTCAGCCATAATCATAGGCGCCAGAGTACTTTTATCTTGGGTAAGCAAAGTATTGACGACCCCGGTTATCCTTAGATCAATGTTTCCATCTTTCCTAGGGAACACTATAAGACCCAGAAAGGCTGTCATAAAAGCCACTAGCCTATGTTCGTCCCACTTTTGTCGGTTGCCTCTACTGCATAGTTTGAAATCCGGCTTATTGAACCCGCCCACGTGGCCGTATCTAGCATATATGAGGTGGAGACTGCAGAATCCTTTGGCAAGATCTGGATGGTGGAACGTCCGAGGTATTTTTAGGAAATCCAGAAACCTGTGTACCGTGATAGCTCTAGGTGCAATCAAGTATTTGAACCTAAAAGGGGCTTCATCAATCCCGATGTACCCTGCTATTTCTTCCAACGTCGGGGTGAGCTCGAAGTCCGAAAAATGGAACACGTTGTGTGCGGAATCCCAACAAGTGACCAATGATCTGATGATATCACCCCGAGGCTGAACGTTTAGTAGGTCCGGGAGACCTTTCAGATATTTCCTTACTTTGTCTTGCCCTTCTTTGCCTAAGTCGTTCCACCATAACCGCAACTCAAACGGGATCTTGGTCATTACTGAAAAAGGTTCGTTTTGTACCGTGCTCATCCTGCACATTTATTAGGGTGATTATGCCAAGTGAAAAAAAAAACTTTATTTAGACGTATACTTTTTATAAAACCTTATGAAAACCCCCCCTTTTTTTTTTTTTTATAAAAGTATATAAAAGCAGAACGACGACCCCTTTTTTTTTCTCTTCTTTTTCTATTTTCCCTTTGCATTTAATAAAACAAAACTAATAAGACATTTTCTTTTCATTTTCTCAAAATTTCGGCAGAGTTTTGACGGTATTTTGGCATTGGCCTTTTTTCAAAAATAAACAATTAACTCCTTAACCGCTATTCCTTCCCCTTTTTTTCATAATTTTCCAAATATTCAAACACCGGTCAGCATGCGGGCATGAGACAAATAAATGCACGAAAAACAATAGGATGCATCAGAATGGTCTTTTCATATCAGGTCGCTAGTCCTAGACGGACCCAACCCCTGTGTTGAGTCCCCTAAGTCATATGCAACATGATGCAAATAAGCGTTCCTACTAGGGATCCGGCATGAAGTCACGTTATTCTATGTTCAAAACCTGGGTCAGTGTTCTAGACAGTGTACCCGAGCGGATAACTCGAGCCGAGGAGGGGCAACTTACCGGGAACCAAAAGGTCGTCCGGCTTCGTAACTTATCCGTCCTCTTTCTTATTTCGGGTATTGACACTAACAGAATAGGGAGTCTCGACCAGCGAGCTTCTCCCCGGAGGTAAGAAGAGAAGGGTTTCGGCACAGTTTATATACAGTCCAAATAATATCAAAGCGGTAACAGCAGCATTTAGCACATTAGGCTCAAACATGTAAAAATCAGATACTAAATAAAGTCAAATAATAACAATTATTTTAAGCTCGAATTCTTAACCCTGAACCAGTGGTTCTGGGTCTCTAATCCCCAGCGGAGTCGCCAGAGCTGTCACACCTCCTTTTTCCGCGCCCGCGAGGGCGCAAGGGAGTTTTTTCCAATTAAAGGACAATCGAAACGGGATTGGTTTAATTATTTCAGAGTCGCCACTTGGGAGATTTAGGGTGTCCCAAGTCACCAATTTTAATCCCAAATCGAGGAAAAGAAGGACTCCATATTACGGTCTGCGTACCAGAAATTCGGATAAGGAATTCTGTTAACCCGGGAGAAGGTGTTAGGCATTCCCGAGTTCCGTGGATCTAGCACGGTCGCTCAACTATTATATTCGACTTGATTATCTGATTTTATACAAGTGTGAACTTATGTGCAAAATTCAACTTTTAATCGCTTTTATCATTTACTGTTTTTATCAAGAATTGCAACGTTGTGAAAATGTATCTCGAACCGCGATACAATCAATGTACCCGTGGTCGTCGACACACTTTGACTCCGTTGAGATTTGGATTTGGGTCACATCAATGTGCACCCGATTTTAAGGAAATTAAATTATTAAAGGCGCGCCTAAAGCGACTAGCGTATTTATTTTGGGTAGGACCGTGGAATTTTACTAAACGGTCCATCCCGAAGTCTAAACAATTTTTAAAGCAAATATTTACTGAGGGCCCCGCAATTTGCATTTTATTTGGCGAGGCTCATCTCATTCTTATTTTTTTTTAAAAAAAAATGAATTTGCAACGTCGTGGACATGCATCTCGAACCACGTCACAATCAATGTACCCGTGATTAGAAACACATTTCGACTCCGTTGAGAATTGGATTTGGGTCACATAAATGCGCACCCGAGTTTAAGAAGGTAAGATTTATTAAGGCGCGTCCTAAAGAGTCTAACGTATTATTATTTTAGGAGGGTTGTGAGATTTGCTAAACAACCCGTCCTGGAACCTAAATGCTTCGATAATATACATTTAACAAGGGCCCCGCATCTTATGCGTTTTTGTTTGTCGAGGCTCATCTTGTCTTTATTTTTGAAAGGATGTCTTATAGCAACTACGTTTCTTATCGCGTTTGTCTCTACTAATTAAAAAACAGTAAATAGCCTTAGTCGATTGCATGCTTGCAATCTTATTTATTACAGGATTTAAAATGCTTTTACAGAATAATAAAACGTGATTGCACTTATAGACAACTAGTCGAAAATTATGGGCCCAAACCTAGCTCATGCGAGATGGCCAGACTTGGACCCCTGTTTTTCCGATACGGGCCTAACCGATTTGTTTCGATTTGGGCTCGGCCTTCATGGGGTTGAGGCCTAGAACTGATTTTTGTTCTGGGAAATGAGTTTATCAATTTATATGTGACAATCTGGCAGAAGGAGAAAGAACTTTAATTAAAGTGGATAGTTTTCCTATTTGGCCTACATTAGAGAATATACTACACCATCAGACTAAGTCTAAAAATACAACTTATTACACTGGGAACGTTTTTCACCTAACAGCATACATACATGACTAGCATTCATTAACCTACATTGATATACTGAGTATGTAGGCTACTTCTATTATACAAACGAAAATGTAACTACTCATGACATTTAGTGTAACAGTTCATGTACATATATAAAAAAAACAGTCTGTTGGTCCTTTCTTTTGCATTCATGCTCAAACTTTCAGTTACATTGGTGATATTAATTGTGTACCTGGTATAGAGGAACAGAAGAAAAAAGGAAAAGGATCAGCTGAGTAGCACACAGCAAACAACAGCAATCAGCAGATTCACAGCAACAACACAGCAACAAACAACCAGCCAACAATGATGAAGCTCAGCAAAGAGTCGAACAACAAATGAACAATCCCAGTGATGTCCACAGTCCACAGACAAACAACAATATTTCCCAGAACCAAAGAGAACCCGCAAATAGTCGAGTACCAAACCAGTGAACCCAGAAAAGAATGATGAAACAACAGCAACAACAGAGTATTCAATGCAGCAACACTACCAATTCAACAACCAGAAACAGCTCAGTCAATGCAAACAACAGAACTTGGCCAAGACAGCTTGACAAAAATGCACTCTTATACAACTTCCAGACAGTGTTTGGTTGCAATGTCTTACTGGAACTCTCTTATGTTTTCAGTCTTTTCTTTAAACTCACAAACCTTTCTTAAGACTTAAAGATTCCAGCCTCAAGACTCAAAATTCTTCCTTTTTCTGAAGACTAAAAGTCCAGCCTCTTTCTAAGTTCTCAAATGGCCTATTTATAAGCCAAATGACTCAGTGCCGCTAGGCTGCCCTCGTGCTGCAACTTTGCAGCCTACCCATACTCTGTTAAAGCCATGCCTAAGCATCTTTTGTGTCAGCCCCTTTTGTTCCCCACGCCTAGTCTTTTGTTTAATCAAGAGTTATGGGCATCATTTTATTATTCATTTCAAACCCCATACTCTTATGTCTTTCTCCCCATTGGTATTAGTTTAATCCTAAATTAGTACCCTACTTGTCAGCTAATTTAAACTAATCATTTTTGTTCTTTTCAAACCCCAGACTACCCCTGTTAAACCCTGGTTATCACTGTCTTGACCCTTTTCAGCATCAGGGCATTTTTTGAACTGATGAAAGTTCAAATTCAAGACTGCCTAGACTGAACCTTTCAGTCATTTTTCAATGCAAACAAACTATTTCAAACAATGCTGGGGCCTTCAATCAGTGGCAAAGTTCAATTAGTCATGCGACATTATTAGCTCGTTTGATTCATTAGTTATAGAAACTAATCAACGACATTTATCGAGTCGACTATACTAATTATAGCAGGTAATAATCAATCGCTCACATAAACAATATGTTCAGGGACCTAAAGGGCATCAAACAACTTTTGTTCAATTACTGGGGCTATATGAATTAATTCGTTTGACGACTAATCTAATCGAACATGTACATCACAGAATACATTCAAATCATACACAGAAAACAATTGACTAAATAAAAGGTCTTTACAGAGATGAAAGAAATCCGAATGAAAAATAACAAAAAATAACAAACAAACACAACGAAACATGTTGACCACTTAATCAAAACTAACACAAAAGAAAGGAAAACTTACCGAAAATGTTTAAATCAAACAGACCCAAATCTGATTCAACTTTGAACTTTTGAGGCCGAACAAACTTTAATCAGGGTGTTCTCACATGAGAACACCTTGATTAAGGTCTATTAGACCTCAAACCCATGTCCAAACCGGCCGGATTCCCCAGGTGCATGTGTTCTAAAGTCTGGATTTCCAGATCTGATTTTTAGGGAGTTGTGGGTAGATTCGGACCAAACCAAGTTTGGTTTGGTCACGAGGAAGGTCAGGGGAGTGTCTGGTATGAAGATGGGATGGTTTGGCATAGATCCGGGTTCGACTCAAATCTTCAAATGAAGATTCGAGACGAACGAAAGTGATTCGAGGCTCGTGGTTAGTGGATTCGTGTTCAGGACAGTGAGGTGGTCCTAGGGTGTTCAGGAGGCGGTCATCGGCGTTCATGCCGCCGGCTTTAATGGCGAGGGATACTGGGGCGGCTGCTAGGGTTCGGGGATGAGAAGGGGTTAGGGAAGGAGATGACTGAAAGGGGGGTTCGGATAGGGGGTGCGGGGTAAAGGGTTGAGTTTATATATGGGGAGTCTGATTGGATCTGAGCCGTTAGATCAGATGATCTCAACGGCTTAGATCTGATGCTGAGAAATGAGACAGGGTCGTTTGATAGTTAAACGGGGTCGTTTGATTTAAATGAGGGGTTGGGTCGGATTGGTTCCTGGGTCGGGTTTTGAAAACGGGTCGTTGAAAGGGGTCCTGAGCCGTTGGATTGGCCTGGACGGATGGCTCAGATCGAACGCCCTTATACGGCGTCGTTTGAATTTCTGCTTGTGCAGCCGGTTTTGGACTGGACTCGAGTGTCTGTTTGGGCCTGCTTTGTTTTATTTCTTTGGGCCCAAACCGATTTTCCTTCACTCTTTTGCTTTCTTTTTTTTTTCTTTTAAACAAAACAAAAAAAATGAAATAAAATAGTGGAATTAAAATCAACCACACTATAACATTTCCACATAGTTATCACAAAATATTTAAGTAAGTTAAATCACAACCTAGACCGAACGATGCACATATATATATTTCGAATTTTCTTTTAATGACACACATATTTTTTGTATTTTGTTTGATAATGATTAAATGCAAAATGGACAGACCCACAAATGACTAGCAATACATGTCATGCAGAATTTGTATCGCGGGGTCATTTGTCACTATTTTTATTTTTGTTTTCCTTTTGGAGTGATTGCTCGTAAAGCAAAAATCACGTGCTTACAAACAACATCAAAATCGGAGGTCAAATGACCCCTCCATTAAAGGCCTCTTAAACTCAAGCCATAATCCTCCATTTTTAGCTCTTTAAACCCATTAGTTACAGCCCTAAATTCATGAAATTCTACTATATGAATGTGTTTTAAGTCCAAAATCCTTACCTCAATGAAGTCTCTTTGATTCCTCTCTTTAAAATTGCCCAAAGCTCCCAATTCCGAGTGCAAAAGTGGTTAAACCCTTCAAAAATTGCGAAGGAAGACATACATACATTCTGCCCAGACATGACTGCATCTGCGGTCCAAAATCTGCTTTTGTGGTACCGCATATGCGGTCAACACATCCGCTTCTGCGGAGTTCATTAAACCGGCCTAAGCCGCATCTGCAAACCACTTCCGCATCTACGCTTCCGCAGATGCGATCCCTTTAGCCACTTCTGCGGTCCAGCTCGCCTGACCCATTTTCGCTTCTGCGATGATACACCCGCATCTGCAGCGCCATATCTGCAGTCCACAAACCGCAGATGCGGAAATACCAGAAGCAGCAAATCTAATGCTGCAACACAAATTCCAATTTCCCCGCCAACCATCCGAAATCACCCCAAGGCCCCCGGGCCCCAACCAAAAGCACGAACATGACCCAATACCTTATTCAAACTTGTTCCAATCATAAAAACACTTCAAACAACATCAAACCCATCAATTCATATCGAATTCAAGCCTAAGTTTTCTAAAAACTTCTGAAATATGCTTTCGATCAAAAACCCAACCAAACCACATTCAAATGACCTGAAATTTTGCACACACATTACAAATGACATAACAAAGTTACAGCAACTCTCGGAATTCCATTCCGACCCTCGGATCAAAATCTCACATATCAACCAGAAATCGCCAAAATACTAACTTCGCGAATTCAAGCCTATTTCTACTCCGGACCTCCAAAACCAATTCCAATCATACTCCTAAGTCATAAATCACCCAACAAAGCTAACCAAATCATAAAAATTATGATCCGAGATCATATACAAATAAGTCAACTCTTGGTCAAACCTTTCAAATTCAAAACTTTCAACTGAGACTGTTCTTTCGAATTCATACCGATTTCCGTGAAAACCAAAATCAACGATTTACATCAGTCATAATACACCATACGATGCAAGTCATGCCCGATAACGGGCGATCAAAGTGCAAAAGCTCGAAACGACCGGTCGGGTCGTTACATCCTCCCCACTTCGTCAGGAAAATACGTTCTTAAAGGCTCGTATTTTTCATCAACGGGATTCTCTGCCAAATGGTCTGCCAGTGCCTGGGCTTTCATGGCCGTCCTTGTTACGTAGATGATATCAAACTCTGTGAGCAGAATTTGCCATTTTGCCAACCTTCCCGTGGGCATAGGTTTCTGAAAGATATACTTCAATGGGTCCAAGCGGGATATGAGATAAGTAGTATATGAAGACAGGTAATGCTTCAACTTCTGAGCTACCCAAGTTAGGGCGCAGCATGTTTTCTCGAGTTGAGTGTACTTGACCTCATGCACTGTGAATTTCTTGCTAAGATAGTAGATGGCTTGCTCCTTCCTCCCTGAGTCGTCATGTTGCCCCAGTACACAACCAAATGAATTTTCCAAGACCGTCAGGTAAAGGATTAGGGGTTTCCCGGGCTTAGGCGGGACCAATACGGGTGGATTAGACAGATACCCTTTGATTTGGTCGAAGGCCTCCTGACACTCTGCTGTCCAACCTACTGCAGCGTCCTTTCTCAGCAGCCGAAATATGGGCTCACAAGTTGCTGTGAGTTGAGCGATGAACCTGCTGATATAATTGAGTCTACCCAGCAAACTCATTACCTCTGTTTTGTTCCTTGGCAGTGGCAAATCTCGGATGGATTCAATTTTGGACGGGTCTAACTCAATCCCCCGTCGACTGACGATGAATCCCAGCAACTTTCCTGATGGGACCCCGAATGCGCATTTGGCCGGGTTAAGCTTGATATCATACCTCTGGAGTCTTTGGAAAAATCTCCTTAGGTCTGCTACATTGTCCTCCTGACGCCAAGATTTGATGTTTCTTAACTCCACCGGAGCAAAACATCGACCTGATCGAGTCAGCCCTTGCGCTTCACAACTGACTTCTTCCACCTGTTTTCCTTGGTACGTCACCACTGCCTTTTCATATTTCCAGGGCACAGCCCTGCTGTCAATCATCGGCAGTTGGACCACCGGCTTTATGGTCACCCGTTCTCTACATACCCCTTTCAACATGACTGTCGGTGTGGGCAGGATCCCTGGTATTACCAACTTGCTTGGCTCGGGTTTGCTTGCTATGACGGACGGGCTCTTCCCCAATATCACTACCGACTTGACGCCTTCACCCTGCGACTGTATACTCGTTGCTCCACTGGTTAAGACTTCTTTCGGGGCGGCTTGGATCATCATCACTGTTTGTGAGGGTTTTCTTAATTCTCCTCCCTCACACACCAACTCAATCATGTGAGCTTCGTGGTGCGCTGGCAGTGGGTTTTGGTTGATGTTAGGGGCCTCCGGTGTCTGGACCTCGATCTTATTGGTGTCAATAATATCCTGTATGGCATGCCTTAACTTCCAACACTTCTCGGTATCATGCCCGAGCATCCCTGAACAGTATTTACAACTGATTGAACGATCCAAATTCTGAGGCGGGGGATTTGGTTCCCGAGTATGGATAGGACTAACCAAACCCACTTGCCGCAGCTTGTGGAACACAGCGGTGTAGGTTTCTCCCAGTTCGGTGAAGGTTCTTTGCTTCCGCAACCTGTCATTCCTGGTATCTGGATTTCCCCGGAAACCTGCCCCTGAAGGATTTCTATATGCCCTTGGTGGAGGGTAGGTGTTTTGTGGTGGTGCATATATGTTCTGGGGAGCCGGTGCGCGCCATTGTGGGCGAACCGGAGGCTGAGTGTATACCTGGGCTTGGTGTACGGAACAATGTGGTTCTCGAGGTGGATAGAAATTTTGTGGTGGATTGTATGGGTAGTTTGACCTGTGAGGCCTGGGTTGGTTGTAGTGCGGCCTGCCAGCCCTGGACCAACTGCCTGCCTCGATCGTGGCAACCTCTTCTTTCTTTCTTCTTAGCGCACCTCCCGTGCCGCTTTGAATAGCCTGGGTTGTGGCCTTAAGTGCCGAATAGTTTAAGATCTTGTCCGACCTCAAACCTTCTTCTATCATGACCTCTATTTTGACCACCTCGTTGAAAGATTTTCCAACCGTTGTCACCAAGTGACCAAAGTAGGTTGGATCCAATGTCTGCAAAAAATAGTCCACCATCTCTCCCTCTCTCATGGGAGGATCGACTCTAGCTGCTTGTTCTCTCCAGCGGAACCCGAACTCGCGAAAACTTTCCCCGGGTTTCTTCCCAGTTCTTAATAACGTGAGACGGTCAGGGACTATCTCTAGATTGTACTGGAAATGACCTGCAAAAGCCTGCGCCAGATCATCCCACGTGTACCACCTGCTGAAATCTTGCCTGGTATACCATTCCAGTGCAGATCCACTCAGACTTTGGCCGAAATAAGCTATCAAAAGCTCATCCTTGCCTCCTGCCCCTCTCATCTTGCTACAGAATCCCCGCAAATGTGCCATGGGATCACCGTGCCCTTCATATAAATCAAACTTGGGCATCTTGAACCCAGCCGGGAGTTGGACATCTGGGAAAGGGCACAGATCTTTGTATACCACGCTGACTTGATTGCCCAGCCCGTGCAAGTTCCTGAAGGATTGCTCCAGGCTTTTGAACTTTCTCAACACTTCATCCTGTTCAGGGGCCTTAACCGGCTTCTCAACCTCTGCCGGTACTTCCAAATGGGGATTGTAAGCCTGTGGTTCCGGTGCGTGGAATGTAGACTCAGGGGGATAGTATTGGGTGTCGTGAGCCTGAAACAATGGCTCACTAGTCGTTCGCTGCAACGGGGCTGATGTAGGTCCCACAAAAATGGGAATGTTGGGTGTTGGGAGAGGTTGATGGGGTGGTGGAGCTTGGGAATCGTGAGGGCTTCTTTCTTGATGATAGAGGGGATTTGGGCGGCTTGTGGAAGGGCCAGAGTGAGGGTATTCCGGCATGTGTCCCAGTGTCTCAGGGCTCTTTTGTGTTTTGGCTAGGGCTAGCTGCATTGCATGCATCTCTAGTCCCATCCTTTCAATCTTTTCCATTGCTTCTTTTAGCAGTTGGCTCATTGGCCTTTCTTCTTCATTGCTATTCTCCGAAGTAGTCATGTTTGTTGCTACCGGTCCTTTGGATCTGGTTTGGTATGAATGTGTTGCCAGAATTCTTTAACAACTAACTGTCTGGTATCAGACAACAACAAACTTTGTTAGTGTTAGAGCTTAACAGATTTGATCGTAACACATAGAGGATGCAATGCACCTAGGCAGTTAACCGTTTCTACATGCTTTGCTTCAAACCACATGCGTCATCCCGGCTTGTTCATTCGTCTCTTTTAAAGTATTTTGCGAAACTCTGCGTTTTATTTTATTTACATTTTCTTTTCTTTATTTATAAAAAGCGGTCGAATCTTATGGGGATTGCCTACGTATCACGTCCCCGCGTGAATCAGACCAGGCGTAGTTCTGCCTCAAAGTAAAGACACATAGAAATTCTTCCGGAGTCACTTAATTTCATTATCAAAATTTGCTATTACACATTGCTTCAAACAAAATAGCAACAGTACAGACTCCACGGTTTTTTTGATCCTATTTTGATTGAAGGAAAAGTGGAAAACAACATATGGGAAAACATCAAAGCTCAACTAAAACAAGACTCGACCAGAGGTTAATTTTCCAACTTAGGGACCCGCGAGGCATCGTTCGGCCTTTTCGCGGTTCTAGGTGCGAGATCCCTTTCGAGCTGCTCCAACTCGTGCATGGTCTGTTTGACATAACCCATCACTGCTGGGAGAACGGTAACGCAGGTCATGTTTTCACACCGCCGACACCTTCTGATGATGGCATGGGCAATGGCCCTGATCTTGTCTCTGGTTTGTTTCCTCTCTATGAGTAGGTGTCTTATCTGATCACTGCACGTCTTGAATACCTGTGAGTCCTGTATATGCTGATCCCTTAGCTGCCGCACTTCTTCCTTCATTTGGGCCAACAAGTCGTAACAGTATCTACTCTCCGATTGGAAATCCCCGGCCTGCTTAACTGCTTTAAACTCAAGTGTAGCCATCTCCCTCTTTATTTTGGCCACAGTCTTCTCGTGGTCACGTTTCAATTGGTTCAAACATCGGCGATGCTTATCTACTCTTGTTCCCCACCGTGCCTTGAACTCTGTCATGACCTTTTCGGATTCTTCTGACCTGTCTCGCCATTCCGTGATCTCTCTTTTCAAACCCTTTATCAACCGCTGGTCTGATCGACTTCTGGGATGCTCATCAAGAGACAATCTCAATTTTTGGACTTGGGCCTTAAGCTCTTCATTCTCTTGGATCAATCTATTCTTTTCGCTTCGATCCGCCGCGATTTGTACGCTGTTATCGAATTTCAGACTGTCCATTTGTAGCTTCAAATTGCCAATCTCTGCCCGATAACCCTTCTCTTTTGCTAACCAGTTCCATTGTCCTTGGGATGATTCTACGAAATCTTTGAGATGCGGCCTCTTAGCCGGTCTTTCGTAGGACAGGCTACCTCTAAACCAAGCGTGATATCCTGGGGTGACTTCCCCTTTTGCCGTATCAATCACACAAGTGTCTGCTGTCAGATGTTGGCATTCACTCCAGATTTGGCGAACTTCTTCTTCAGGGAAACGACCGTTCGGACTGATTTCAATCACTTGGGTACTCAAATCTTCATCTTTCGGTACCACTTGGTACCTCCCAAGTTGCCTCAAAACCCGATACGGTGCATAGGGTTGGATACTTTTCAGTCCCATCAACAGAAAGTGAGGCCGGGTTGCCGGCATGTATATGATTTCCTCGATAGATGACCATCCGAGTGTCCATTGGATTTGGCTGTCAGTGAGAGTTCGGAGAAATGAGGTCCATGATGTGACTCCCTCAGGTAAATTGAGCCCTTTGATTCACGTGTAGAATTCTCCAATACAAGTTTTCTCTGGCGAACCATAACCCAAGAGTGAGGAGCGATGGCATAAATGATCGGTCATCCACATTTGCAACAGTAGGTTACATCCTTCGAAAAAGTCGCCCCTGGCTCGACAAGCGGTGAGAGCCCGGAAAATGTCAGCCATAAGCATAGGCGCCAGAGTACTTTTATCTTGGGTAAGCAAAGTATTGACGACCCCGGTTATCCTTAGATCAATGTTTCCATCTTTCCTAGGGAACACTATAAGACCCAGAAAGGCTGTCATAAAAGCCACTAGCCTGTGTTCGTCCCACTTTTGTCGGTTGCCTCTACTGCATAGTTTGAAATCTGGCTTATTGAACCCGCCCACGTGGCCGTATCTAGCATATATGAGGTGGAGACTGCAGAATCCTTTGGCAAGATCTGGATGGTGGAACGTCCGAGGTATTTTTAGGAAATCCAGAAACCTGTGTACCGTGATAGCTCTAGGTGCAATCAAGTATTTGAACCTAAAAGGGGCTTCATCAATCCCGATGTACCCTGCTATTTCTTCCAACGTCGGGGTGAGCTCGAAGTCCGAAAAATGGAACACGTTGTGTGCGGAATCCCAACAAGTGACCAATGATCTGATGATATCACCCCGAGGCTGAACGTTTAGTAGGTCCGGGAGACCTTTCAGATATTTCCTTACTTTGTCTTGCCCTTCTTTGCCTAAGTCGTTCCACCATAACCGCAACTCAAACGGGATCTTGGTCATTACTGAAAAAGGTTCGTTTTGTACCGTGCTCATCCTGCACATTTATTAGGGTGATTATGCCAAGTGAAAAAAAAAACTTTATTTAGACGTATACTTTTTATAAAACCTTATGAAAACCCCCCCTTTTTTTTTTTTTTATAAAAGTATATAAAAGCAGAACGACGACCCCTTTTTTTTTCCTCTTCTTTTTCTATTTTCCCTTTGCATTTAATAAAACAAAACTAATAAGACATTTTCTTTTCATTTTCTCAAAATTTCGGCAGAGTTTTGACGGTATTTTGGCATTGGCCTTTTTTCAAAAATAAACAATTAACTCCTTAACCGCTATTCCTTCCCCTTTTTTTTAATAATTTTCCAAATATTCAAACACCGGTCAGCATGCGGGCATGAGACAAATAAATGCACGAAAAACAATAGGATGCATCAGAATGGTCTTTTCATATCAGGTCGCTAGTCCTAGACGGACCCAACCCCTGTGTTGAGTCCCCTAAGTCATATGCAACATGATGCAAATAAGCGTTCCTACTAGGGATCCGGCATGAAGTCACGTTATTCTATGTTCAAAACCTGGGTCAGTGTTCTAGACAGTGTACCCGAGCGGACAACTCGAGCCGAGGAGGGGCAACTTACCGGGAACCAAAAGGTCGTCCGGCTTCGTAACTTATCCGTCCTCTTTCTTATTTCGGGTATTGACACTAACAGAATAGGGAGTCTCGACCAGCGAGCTTCTCCCTGGAGGTAAAAAGAGAAGGGTTTCGGCACAGTTTATATACAGTCCAAATAATATCAAAGCGGTAACAGCAGCATTTAGCACATTAGGCTCAAACATGTAAAAATCAGATACTAAATAAAGCCAAATAATAACAATTATTTTAAGCTCGAATTCTTAACCCTGAACCAGTGGTTCTGGGTCTCTAATCCCCAGCGGAGTCGCCAGAGCTGTCACACCTCCTTTTTCCGCGCCCGCGAGGGCGCAAGGGAGTTTTTCCAATTAAAGGACAATCGAAACGGGATTGGTTTAATTATTTCAGAGTCGCCACTTGGGAGATTTAGGGTGTCCCAAGTCACCAATTTTTATCCCGAATCGAGGAAAAGAAGGACTCCATATTACGGTCTGCGTACCAGAAATCCAGATAAGGAATTCTGTTAACCCGGGAGAAGGTGTTAGGCATTCCCGAGTTCCGTGGTTCTAGCACGGTCGCTCAACTGTTATATTCGGCTTGATTATCTGATTTTATACAAGTGTGAACTTATGTGCAAAATTTAACTTTTAACCGCTTTTATCATTTACTGTTTTTATCAAGAATTGCAACGTTGTGAAAATGTATCTCGAACCGCGATACAATCAATGTACCCGTGGTCGTCGACACACTTTGACTCCGTTGAGATTTGGATTTGGGTCACATCAATGTGCACCCGATTTTAAGGAAATTAAATTATTAAAGGCGCGCCTAAAGCGACTAGCGTATTTATTTTGGGTAAGACCGTGGAATTTTACTAAACGGTCCATCCCGAAGTCTAAACAATTTTTAAAGCAAATATTTACTGAGGGCCCCGCAAATTTGTATTTTATTGGGCGAGGCTCATCTCATTCTTATTTTTTTTAAAAAAAAATGAATTTGCAACGTCGTGGACATGCATCTCGAACCACGTCACAATCAATGTACCCGTGATTAGAAACACATTTCGACTCCGTTGAGAATTGGATTTGGGTCACATAAATGCGCACCCGAGTTTAAGAAGGTAAGATTTATTAAGGCGCGTCCTAAAGAGTCTAACGTATTATTATTTTAGGAGGGTTGTGAGATTTGCTAAACAACCCGTCCTGGAACCTAAATGCTTCGATAATATACATTTAACAAGGGCCCCGCATCTTATGCGTTTTTGTTTGTCGAGGCTCATCTTGTCTTTATTTTTGAAAGGATGTCTTATAGCAACTACGTTTCTTATCGCGTTTGTCTCTACTAATTAAAAAACAGTAAATAGCCTTAGTCGATTGCATGCTTGCAAGCTTATTTATAACAGGATTTAAAATGCTTTTACAGAATAATAAAACGTGATTGCACTTATAGACAACTAGTCGAAAATTATGGGCCCAAACCTAGCTCATGCGAGATGGCCAGACTTGGACCCCTGTTTTTTCGATACGGGCCTAACCGATTTGTTTCGATTTGGGCTCGGCCTTCATGGGGTTGAGGCCTAGAACTGATTTTTGTTCTGGGAAATAAGTTTATCAATTTATATGTGACAATCTGGCAGAAGAAGAAAGAACTTTAATTAAAGTGGATAGTTTTCCTATTTGGCCTACATTAGAGAATATACTACACCATCAGACTAAGTCTAAAAATACAACTTATTACACTGGGAACGTTTTTCACCTAACAGCATACATACATGACTAGCATTCATTAACCTACATTGATATACTGAGTATGTAGGCTACTTCTATTATACAAACGAAAATGTAACTACTCATGACATTTAGTGTAACAGTTCATGTACATATATAAAAAAAACAGTCTGTTGGTCCTTTCTTTTGCATTCATGCTCAAACTTTCAGTTACATTGGTGATATTAATTGTGTACCTGGTATAGAGGAACAGAAGAAAAAAGGAAAAGGATCAGCTGAGTAGCACACAGCAAACAACAGCAATCAGCAGATTCACAGCAACAACACAGCAACAAACAACCAGCCAACAATGATGAAGCTCAGCAAAGAGTCGAACAACAAATGAACAATCCCAGTGATGTCCACAGTCCACAGACAAACAACAATATTTCCCAGAACCAAAGAGAACCCGCAAATAGTCGAGTACCAAACCAGTGAACCCAGAAAAGAATGATGAAACAACAGCAACAACAGAGTATTCAATGCAGCAACACTACCAATTCAACAACCAGAAACAGCTCAGTCAATGCAAACAACAGAACTTGGCCAAGACAGCTTGACAAAAATGCACTCTTATACAACTTCCAGACAGTGTTTGGTTGCAATGTCTTACTGGAACTCTCTTATGTTTTCAGTCTTTTCTTTAAACTCACAAACCTTTCGTAAGACTTAAAGATTCCAGCCTCAAGACTCAAAATTCTTCCTTTTTCTGAAGACTAAAAGTCCAGCCTCTTTCTAAGTTCTCAAATGGCCTATTTATAAGCCAAATGACTCAGTGCCGCTAGGCTGCCCTCGTGCTGCAACTTTGCAGCCTGCCCATACTCTGTTAAACCCATGCCTAAGCATCTTTTGTGCCAGCCCCTTTTGTTCCCCACGCCTGGTCTTTTGTTTAATTAAGAGTTATGGGCATCATTTTATTATTCATTTCAAACCACATACTCTTATGTCTTGCTCCCCATTGGTATTAGTTTAATCCTAAATTAGTACCCTACTTGTCAGCTCATTTAAAATAATCATTTTTGTTCTTTTCAAACCCCAGACTACCCCTGTTAAACCCTGGTTATCACTGTCTTGACCCTTTTCAGCATCAGGGCATTTTTTGAACTGATGAAAGTTCAAATTCAAGACTGCCTAGACTGAACCTTTCAGTCATTTTTCAATGCAAACAAACTATTTCAAACAATGCTGGGGCCTTCAATCAGTGGCAAAGTTCAATTAGTCATGCGACATTATTAGCTCGTTTGATTCATTAGTTATAGAAACTAATCAACGACATTTATCGAGTCGACTATACTAATTATAGCAGGTAATAATCAGTCGCTCACATAAACAATATGTTCAGGGACCTAAAGGGCATCAAACAACTTTTGTTCAATTACTGGGGCTATATGAATTAATTCGTTTGACGACTAATCTAATCGAACATGTACATCACAGAATACATTCAAATCATACACAGAAAACAATTGACCAAATAAAAGGTCTTTACAGAGATGAAAGAAATCTGAATGAAAAATAACAAAAAATAACAAACAAACACAACGAAACATGCTGACCACTTAATCAAAACTAACACAAAAGAAAGGAAAACTTACCGAAAATGTTTAAATCAAACAGACCCAAATCTGATTCAACTTCGAACTTTTGAGGCCGAACAAACTTTAATCAGGGTGTTCTCACATGAGAACACCTTGATTAAGGTCTATTAGACCTCAAACCCATGTCCAAACCGGCCGGATTCCCCAGGTGCATGTGTTCTAAAGTCTGGATTTCCAGATCTGATTTTTAGGGAGTTGTGGGTAGATTCGGACCAAACCAAGTTTGGTTTGGTCACGAGGAAGGTCAGGGGAGTGTCTGGTATGAAGATGGGATGGTTTGGCATAGATCCGGGTTCGACTCAAATCTTCAAATGAAGATTCGAGACGAACGAAAGTGATTCGAGGCTCGTGGTTAGTGGATTCGTGTTCAGGACAGTGAGGTGGTCCTAGGGTGTTCAGGAGGCGGTCATCGGCGTTCATGCCGCCGGCTTTAATGGCGAGGGATACTGGGGCGGCTGCTAGGGTTCGGGGATGAGAAGGGGTTAGGGAAGGAGATGATTGAAGGGGGGGTTCGGATAGGGGGTGCGGGGTAAAGGGTTGAGTTTATATATGGGGAGTCTGATTGGATCTGAGCCGTTAGATCAGATGATCTCAACGGCTTAGATCTGATGCTGAGAAATGAGACGGGGTCTTTTGATAGTTAAACGGGGTCGTTTGATTTAAATGAGGGGTTGGGTCGGATTGGTTCCTGGGTCGGGTTTTGAAAACAGGTCGTTGAAAGGGGTCCTGAGCCGTTGGATTGGCCTGGACGGATGGCTCAGATCGAACGCCCTTATACGGCGTCGTTTGAATTGCTGCTTGTGCAGTCGGTTTTGGACTGGACTCGAGTGTCTGTTTGGGCCTGCTTTGTTTTATTTCTTTGGGCCCAAACCGATTTTCCTTCACTCTTTTGCTTTCTTTTTTTTTCTTTTAAACAAAACAAAAAAAATGAAATAAAATAGTGGAATTAAAATCAACCACACTATAACATTTCCACATAGTTATCACAAAATATTTAAGTAAGTTAAATCACAACCTAGACCGAACGATGCACATATATATATTTCGAATTTTCTTTTAATGACACACATATTTTTTGTATTTTGTTTGATAATGATTAAATGCAAAATGGACAGACCCACAAATGACTAGCAATACATGTCATGCAGAATTTGTATCGCGGGGTCATTTGTCACTATTTTTATTTTTGTTTTCCTTTTGGAGTGATTGCTCGTAAAGCAAAAATCACGTGCTTACAAACAACATCAAAATCGGAGGTCAAATGACCCCTCCATTAAAGGCCTCTTAAACTCAAGTCATAATCCTCCATTTTTAGCTCTTTAAACCCATTAGTTACAGCCCTAAATTCATGAAATTCTACTATATGAATGTGTTTTAAGTCCAAAATCCTTACCTCAATGAAGTCTCTTTGATTCCTCTCTTTAAAATTGCCCAAAGCTCCCAATTCCGAGTGCAAAAGTGGTTAAACCCTTCAAAAATTGCGAAGGAAGACATACATACATTCTGCCCAGACATGACTGCATCTGCGGTCCAAAATCTGCTTTTGTGGTACCGCATATGCGGTCAACACATCCGCTTCTGCGGAGTTCATTAAACCGGCCTAAGCCGCATCTGCGAACCACTTCCGCATCTACGCTTCCGCAGATGCGATCCCTTTAGCCACTCCTGCGGTCCAGCTCGCCTGACCCATTTTCGCTTCTGCGATGATACACCCGCATCTGCAGCGCCATATCTGCAGTCCACAAACCGCAGATGCGGAAATACCAGAAGCAGCAAATCTAATGCTGCAACACAAATTCCAATTTCCCCGCCAACCATCCGAAATCACCCCAAGGCCCCCGGGCCCCAACCAAAAGCACGAACATGACCCAATACCTTATTCAAACTTGTTCCAATCATAAAAACACTTCAAACAACATCAAACCCATCAATTCATATCGAATTCAAGCCTAAGTTTTCTAAAAACTTCTGAAATACGCTTTCGATCAAAAACCCAACCAAACAACATTCAAATGACCTGAAATTTTGCACACACATTACAAATGACATAACGAAGTTACAGCAACTCTCGTAATTCCATTCCGACCCTCGGATCAAAATCTCACATATCAACCAGAAATCGCCAAAATACTAACTTCGCGAATTCAAGCCTATTTCTACTCCGGACCTCCAAAACCAATTCCGATCATACTCCTAAGTCATAAATCACCCAACAAAGCTAACCAAATCATAAAAATTATGATCCGAGCTCATATACAAATAAGTCAACTCTTGGTCAAACCTTTCAAATTCAAAACTTTCAACTGAGACTGTTCTTTCGAATTCATACCGATTTCCGTGAAAACCAAAATCAACGATTTACATCAGTCATAATACACCATACGATGCAAGTCATGCCCGATAACGGGCGATCAAAGTGCAAAAGCTCGAAACGACCGGTCGGGTCGTTACATCCTCCCCCACTTAAACACACGTTCGTCCTCGAACATACCCAGAGTTGTTCTAAAAGCCAACCTGTAGCTGAATAATTTTACCATGCATATACCCGGGGGTGATCCTACGTCACCCTATCTCATATAGGTCTGATAACACATTGCAACTGAAATAGCACAATCCAATCTGGGCCATAAGCCATAGAACCACATTTCCACTTCTGAAACCATCAATACGATCAAAACCTCACACCTATACTCTGAATAGACCCGAACCAGCTGTAATAACCCATGCCTGCAACCTCGGGAGCAATCCCATAATATACCACATAACTCAAACACTCATAGCGATAACTTCTATTCACAGCAGCTGCCCACAACAACCGAATACTGGTAGAAAACCTCTTATCAACTAAAGTCTCATTCCAACACTTTCATATACTGCCAACGATAAATGAAATATGCACTGAACCATAACCATTTCTGAGATCGACTATTCATGTAGCCACTTCTCCTTTGGCAAATACCATAGCAAATTTTCGAGCCGAACCTCTACATTATCCTCCCAACATACTGAAATCGAATCCGTTCATATTCATTAATGATCCCAACAATCTCCTCTAATCCAACACATCACTCTGGTGACATGACGCATCAATAGAGGCCTAAGCCACAACTGGCATAATACGCGCGCCAATAAGCAACGGTCCTAACATACTTAATCATGAAAATAACTCAATGAAGGAGTTGTACCTCAAGCTCACCCGTACTACCACAACACAAGACTGAGGACCCGTCTCACATCATAGAAATAGAACACCCGAATCTAACCCGCAAGGTCATATCTCCACCTAGCTTCACTACAAAAATGCGTGATTCTATCCAAACACTGTTCCACATGAAACACCTCAAGTCACTATGCTCAAAATTGATAACTGCGAACAATTTGATGCTTGGAACCAAAGCAAATCACTACACCCACGGTGAAACAAGGAACACATACCACACAGACCCGATATAACATAACCGATAAGCCATCTACCAAGCAACACCCAATTACTTTTCCCGCTCGACTTCCACTATGAATCCCAATAGAACCACACCATATGTGCCCATAACCAACAAATCATAACGGTTCGTAACACAGAAAGGCAACTTATAGATCTCCCAGATCACTAGTAAGCTCAATAACGGTCGAACCAACCTGTCCCTCAACAATATAGCTTGGGGCCAACTAAGCTGACTCAGCTAGAACACGCATGCACATTGGCCTGCCAACGAACTCCTTATCAAAGAAACCCGAAGCTGCTCCTTCCACTACTATAACTCCTGCCGGAGCCATACGATATGGTGTCCGGCGCCAAATCAATACCGAAATCAACAACCCTTCTCGGTGACATGCCTGGCCACAAAGAACACATTCGGAGAGTTCCTCAACACCGGAACTGAATCAGTGGTAGAATCCTCTGCACTGACATCCATCACGAAGGCTCAATTAAGAAAGGCAATCCTTCTCAGCCGTTCGATGGGTCTTTGAAATATAAACCACCCTACTAGAACATAATCTGTCACCCCTCGCCACTCAGCCCGTGGCATTTCCGGCATAACCCATAATGTAATAGTCCAGAATAACCCAACACTGAGACGACCAGTCTGAACTCCAACATCACATCCAACATCTTACATACCAAAAAAGAAAAATCCACTCGAGCCTCCAAATCCCGATAGTCGCTAAACAGTGTCGATACACACGATCCACAACTACAACATAGCCTGAATATGAGAACTTTCGTCTCCAAATCCACACGACCTATGAATCACCACATCCTTCCCAATTTCGCCGTCCGAATACATGCTACGCCTCAAAAACTCAATCATTCCACGATAGATGCTCAAAAATTTCCCTATGTCCCTAAGAAAACTCGAATATCACCAGTTGATCTAACAAGAAAGTGTCACAATACTACCAAAGTACCATCAACTTATTTACATTGTCTTTTCTGAAACACATACCCTCGTCAAATCACCCCAATTAGCACTACCTCTTCCTTAATCATCTGAAACTGCCCATGTTGCCTAAGAATTCATGACTTTCCGTTCAGAACTGAACCGCAACCTTCCACATGCAATTGTCAAACCTCCACAACCCACCGCGTATACCATACCATCTCAGGATAACATGAGAACTTCACCTTCCTTCCGAGCCACAAACATCTACGTACTCAATTGTCAAGAACTTTCCATTAGTCCCAATCTAGAAGAAAAATCACTATACATCCCATGCTCCGCATGCCCATAGAAAATATACATCTCCAAACCATGGTAAAAACCATCAAGAACTCTCCGAGTTCCCTTTGCACAAATCAGACATGTCAAGACTGAATCCTTCTAACTCGATCAAGCAAAGCAAGCCATCAAAACCTAAGAGCATCGCCGCAAAATACCTGAAAGAACTCATCACCTCGAACACACACAAGGAATTAATCATATCCTTACCATACTAATTCGGTCTACTATCAAACTATTCCATCTATCTAAATTTCCTTCTGATTCATTTTTAACTTGATATTCTCTCTTGCTAGAGTACCACAATTCTTCAACCCAGGCTCACCACACGAGACCCAAGCACAAGACCACACTGTCTAAGACCTATAAGCCGCTGAATACTCACTCAATTACTCCCAGAAACACCACATTCCAGAACACTTTACTCTGAGGAACTTCCTGCGAATCTAAATCTGTTACATTTGCCTTCCTGATACTGATACATAGAGTCCTATATTTAATATAGAAATATCACAAGTCTTGACCTCTTCCCATGAAAACATAGTTTCTAACCCCATATACAACTTTAAGATACCCAATTGTTACATGTAAAACCTCGAACACATTAGAACCATTCTCGAGAGTCACTCACTCTCTTCAAACTGCAATTAGCCTGATCAAACGAACAGAACCACCTGTGCTTCATTAGCACTCTGACACCGCAGAATGAAATCCTCATACGAACACATCCAGGCAACTTCCTGCTTTATGCACCGAGCATTCCTTACCAACAACAACTTAAGACATCCCGTGATTCTTCTTACTCTATGAAGCATAATATAACCTTTGTCAAATATTTTCCTCTACTCGAGTCATCCTCGGTCTCAATTTCCGCAAGCCATAACTGATTCTCCCGTATGCCTCAACCTCGAACCAACATAGCGCCTAACCGTGCAACCAACTACTCACAGCAGACTCCCCCACTTGGCTCAGTGCCATAGATCAAAATACACTCGATAACTCATAACACTTATACTCTATTGATGCCACAATACCATAGTGAGATTAAGCTCAAATCCTTTTGTAAGCTTGTGAAAACACAGATCATCTAGTATTTTAAATCTTCTGCAAATCTCGTATTCATCCCCGCAACAGTTAAGCCCACTCTCTTAAGCGACCCAAAATTTCAAATTTCAATACGTATTTTTCACTTACACATGAGATATTCTAACATACACATAAGGATCACACCACTTCAGAACACTCCGCAGGAGATAACCCACCTGCTTCACCTCAATCTAACATTTCTGTATACCTTCCACCATCATACATATTACACAGTCGCTTGGTCTTCCTGAGTCTGAACTCGTACCGCAACATAAAATTTACTTCACTCTCAATTGGAAAACATGAAAAGATCCTTCACGTGGCCATAACTCAGGGCTATACTTCAAATCAAGATGGAATTCAAGCACCTAATAGTTCTTCTATCCTCCAGCCGGCCTTCCTCATTACTTCCAAGTCACATAGATACATCTCGCAGTACTAACATACTCACCACATAGTTATCCAGCCGTCACTTCCACTAATATGGGCAATACTGAATATATAAGTGCAACACACTTGCTCACACAATCAGCACCTCGGTGCTCAAGCCACAGGCAAAGATCCGGCCTCAAGTTCTCCAGACTGGCCCAACATCAAACTCACAGATATCACATCTCACCCTTCAATCAGGGAATCACAAGCCATCAAGGCACGTCTGATACTGAACGCTCATACGCGCATACGAGCGCGTGGAAGGAATTTCAAGAGTTACTTTTCAAGCTGGATCAAAGACGCACGATAAGAATTCAAGAATGTGAAGTTTGTTTTTCCTAAAGGTTCTGCAGCCTCTCGAGGATAAATACAAACGTCTCTGTACGGATCCGCGAGACTCTACTAAACCTGCTCATGACTCGTGAGACCTATGTAACCTAGGCTCTGATACAGACTTGTCACGACTCAATCCCCGATTCGGTCGTGATGGCGCCTCTTACGAAGACAAGACCAGCCAACTAAACCCAATACATCCTATTTAAAGCGGTTAAACAGTTCATAAGCAGTTTAAAAGTGATTAAATGATAATAATTAGCGAAAGTACAACTCGACATAGCCCAAATCGGGGTGTCACAAGTCACGAGCATCTATTAGAGTATAAATACAATTGCAAGGCCTAAAACATATAAAATAGGACTGATAAACAAAAGGAAGAGATGCGGTGCTGCAAACACTGGTAGTCACCTCACTAAACACCGATAACTTAGCCTCCGACCAGCTCAAAACCCGCTACCGGGTGAACAAATACCTGCATCTGCACACGAGGTGCAGGAAGTAAAGTGAGCACTCCAACTCAGTGAGTAATAAAGGTAAATAATAAATGAGCAGTAAGAAATCACGAAAAATGCATCAACATGATGTATAGAGCAGTCTAAAACCCTTTGAATAAAAGCAGTGAAACTGTGAAATCCTTGGAAAAACATCTTAGATCAATTTAAACCTCTTTTAAAAATAACTTTTTCAACTGTTACACAAATGAATGCAAACAAATAGTGCAGATAAGCACGAAAATCCTCCCCTCGGGCACAACACTCAATTAACAGATAAATGCTAGGCGATCAGATAGATATCACATGAAGCAGCACAAACAACAGATAATGGCAGACAGATGAAGTAAAGTAAACACATAGAATAGTACCAACACCGTTGCGGCATGTAGCCCGATCCATATATCGTTGCGGCATGCAGCCCGATCCATATATCTCATCGATAGCGCTCACTAGGGGTGTGCAGACTCTGGGAGGGGCCCCTTACGGCCCAAGCGCAATATCAGGCCATCTCGTGGCATCAAATCTAGTCCCTAGGCCTCGTATAAATATCAGTATAACACTGCTGCGACGCGCAGCCCGATCCCATAGTATCCTCACATCTGGCCCTGGGTCATACTTAGTCCAGAAATCACATAAGCCCCTCAAGCGTTAGTAAAAACAGTAGTTCTCAGGCTCAAAACATCATTTTATATATCATTTTAGTTTCAAAACCGAGTAAAAGTGGCTAAGTTGTACAACAGTAGAAAACAATACGACTGAGTTCAAGTAGTAGGTCAAAACAGTGAGGAAATAGTGATAAAAAACCCCAGAGGGTTCAAATAGTTGGCTCGAAGCCCAAATATGGCAATTAGTCCAAATAATGATGATAACAAATAAGTTTCAATCAAATACGCGATAAAAGCGTCAATCGGGATGGACCAAGTCACAATCCCCTACAGTAAACGACCCCATGCTCATCATCAAGCGCGTGTCTCACCTCAATATAGCACTACGATGTGCGAATCCGGGGTTTCAAACCCTCAGGATATCATTTGCAATCATTACTCACCTCGAACCGGCGAAATCTCTAGCTCGCGAGGCCTTTGCCCCTCAAATCGGCCTCCACGCGCGTCGAATCTATCCAAAATCAGAACGAATGCATCACAATATGCTAAGGGAATAAATCCCAAGCGAAAACAATCAATAACGGGCAAAAATTCCGAAATTACCAAAAATCCGAGCCCCGGGCCCACTTCTCGAAACTTAGAAATTTTTACATCAACGGGTTCCTTATCCTTCCATGAGTTTATACATATCAACAACATCAAAATCGGAGTTCAAATGACCCCTCAAATCCTCCATTAAAGGCCTCTTAAACTCAAGCCCTAATCCTCCATTTTTAGTCCTTTAAACCCATTAGTTACAGCCCTAAATTCATGAAATTCTACTATATGAATGTGTTTTAAGTCCAAAATCCTTACCTCAATGAAGTCTCTTTGATTCCTCTCTTTAAAATCACCCAAAGCTCTCTATTCCGAGTGCAAAAGTAGTTAAACCCTTCAAAAATCGCGAAGGAAGACATATATACATTTTGCCCAGACATGACCGCATCTGCGGTCCAAAATCCGCTTTTGCGGTACCTCATATGTGTTCAACACATCCGCTTCTACGTAGTTCATTAAACCAGCCTAAGCCGCATCTGTGAACCACTTCCGCATCTGCGCTTCCGCAGATGCGATCGCTTTAGCCGCTTCTGCGGTCCAGCTCGCCTGACCAATTTTCGCTTCTGCGATGATACACTCGCATTTGCGGTGCCGCATCTGTGGTGACGCATCTGCGGTCCACAAACCGCAGATGCGGAAATACCAGAAGCAGCAAATCTAGAGCAGCAAATCTAAAGCAGATATGACCGCATCTGCGGAAACACAAATTCCAATTTCCCCGCCAACCATCCGAAATCATCTCGAGGCCCCCGGGGCCTCAACCAAAAGCACGAACATGACCCAATACCTTATTCAAACTTGTTCCAATCATCAAAACACTTCAAACAACATCAAATCCATCAATTCACATCGAATTCAAGCCTAAGTTTTCTAAAAACTTCTGAAATA
Source organism: Nicotiana tabacum (assembly GCF_000715075.1). NCBI lineage: Eukaryota > Viridiplantae > Streptophyta > Magnoliopsida > Solanales > Solanaceae > Nicotiana > Nicotiana tabacum. Next base: position 120,722,886 of record NC_134095.1, read on the forward strand.
CGCTTTTGAACAAAAACCCAACCAAACCACGTCCGAATGACCTGAAATTTTGCACACACATCACAAATGACATAACGGAGCTACAGCAACTCTCATAATTCCATTCCAACCCTCGGATCAAAATTTCAACTATCAACCAGAAATCGCCAAAATACTAACTTCGCCAATTCAAGCCTATTTCTACTCCGAACCTACAAAACCAATTACGATCACACTCCTAAGTCATAAATCACCCAACAAAGCTAACCAAATCATAAAAATTCTGATCCGAGCTCATATACAAATAAGTCAACTCTTGATCAAACCTTTCAAATTCGAAGCTTTCAACTAAGACTGTTCTTTCGAATTCATACCGATTTCCATGAAAACCAAAATCAACGATTTACATCAGTCATAATACATCATACAGGACAAGTCATGCCCGAGAACTGGTGATCAAAGTGCAAAAGCTCGAAACAACCGGTCGGGTCGTTACAAAAACATGTGCATCGTTTCAGATAGAAATGAGAGTATCATTAAATCTTTATCGAGAGTGTATCCAGATGTACCACATTTTGCTTGTATATGGCATATATGGAACAACGTATATAAGAAATTCAAAAATAGCCATACCAAGTTGAGCGAGATATACTTCTAGATGGCAAAAGCATACACACAAGCTGAATTTGACAGTCTGATGGAGAAGTTGGAAAAGGTAGATATTAGGGTGAAAGAATACTTAGAGTTAGCTGGATACAAAAAGTGGGCTAGGTTGCATGGGATGGACAATGACGTCAAATATTGCTGAGTCAATCAACGCCGCACTAGTGTCAGCAAGGGAATTGCCAATATACAACTTCCTCGAAGAAGTTAGGAAGATGTTTGGACGTTGGAATTGTAGTAACTGCAAAGAAGCTACACAGACATACACAACGCTTGGAAAAAAATACCAGGAGATACTGACTTTGAATGAGACAATGTCTACACGCATGACTGTAAGTTTTATTTTAATGTCATTGTATTATATAGCTTTATTGTTTTCTGAAATAACTGACATGAATACAACTGAATACAACACATTTTTATAATACAGCTGCCATGAATACAACTGAATTCAAATGCATACAAGACATATTTTATCTAAGTTGAATACATCTGAATATAACTAAAAACATTCTGCAAAAATCTGACTTTGAATACATCTGAATATAACTAAAAACATTCTGCAAAAATCAGCTATTCGAATATGTATAATACAGAGTTGAATGAATTTCAAAACATGCTGCAAAAATCAATTTCAACTAAAAAATTATGTATAATACAAATTTGAAATCTTAGTATTCATAATATAAGACGTAATTATAGTTTATAGTCTGCCGGTCTAAATGTATGATGTATTCTTCTGTATGCAAATATTTCAGTTGTATGTAACTGAGTAATTCAGCATTATACATATGATAATTCAGGTATATGTGCTCAAAACTTATATTTCTATTTTTAAATATAGGTGGTACCATCAACTGAATACTTACATATGGTTAACGATGGAGGGAGGAATTACACAGTCGACTTGTTAGAGAGAAAATGTGTTTGTGGGAGGTTCCAAGTTGATGAATTACCATGCCCACATGCTTGGGCTGTATTGAAGAGTAAGTTTCTAATGCCAGAAGAATATTTCCCTAACTATTACAAATCAAATACCGTTGTAATGACATACGATGTACCTATGTACTCGCTACCGGACAGAAATGACTGGAATATACCAGCACATGTTGCAGAGGAGGTAGTACTACCATCCAAATGGAAAAGACCTCCTGGAAGGCCAAAGAAGAAGCTCGATAAACCTTTAAGTGAATTGCTTCAGCCGAAAAATCAACATTCATGTAACATATGTGGACAGGGAGGACATAACAGGCGAACGTATAGAAATGCTCCACGTAACAAATAGTTAACACTCTGACATGTATTTGTGCTTCAACAATTTATCAATACTTATGATGACATTGTCAACTAATAAATTCTCATTGTCAAGTAATAATTTCTGAAATGACTTTCGTGAATAGATTCTGTATACATTTAGTTGCCTTAATGTGTTGGATACAATCGAATATAACCTTGTCCACATATACTTTGACAATTTATTATAGACAGTGCCTAAGTTATATACATAACTAGTCAGAATTCATCGAAATACATCTATATACTCAGTTGTAATATAACAATTACAATAAATCTGAATTTATATTCTTTAACTAGACAATAACATGTTTAATACATCTGAATTTATATTCTTTAACATGTATTAACTGAATTTGAAAGATACATATTAAAGAATATAGCTGAATACAAAAAAATACATAAGAATAATATAGTTGAATACAACTGGATACAGCTGAATAATACAGTTGAATATTACTGGCTACAGCTGAATAAATTAGTTGAATACAACTAACTACAGCTGAATACGTATAACTTGTTTGATACATCTGAATTTATATTCTTTAATATGTATTAACTGAACTTGAAACATAAATATAACTGAATACATTTGAATATAGCAGAATACAGCTGAATAATACATTTGAATACAACTGACTACAGCTGAATACAACAGTTGAATACAACTAACTACAGCTGAATACGTATAACCTGTTTGATACATCTGAATTTGTATTCTTTAATATGTATTAACTGAACTTGAAACATAAATATAACTGAATACATTTGAATATAGCAGAATACATGGACAGGGAGGACATAACATGCGAAAGTATAGAAATGCTCCACGTAACAAATAGTTAACACTCTGACATGTATTTGTGCTTCAACAATTTATCAATACTTATGATGACATTGTCAACTAATAAATTCTCATTGTCAAGTAATAATTTCTGAAATGACTTTCGTGAATAGATTCTGTATACATTTAGTTGCCTTAATGTGTTGGATACAATCGAATATAACCTTGTCCACATATACTTTGACAATTTATTATAGACAGTGCCTAAGTTATATACATAACTAGTCAGAATTCATCGAAATACATCTATATACTCAGTTGTAATATAACAATTACAATAAATCTAAATTTATATTCTTTAACTAGACAATAACATGTTTAATACATCTGAATTTATATTCTTTAACATGTATTAACTGAATTTGAAAGATACATATTAAAGAATATAGCTGAATACAAAAAAATACATAAGAATAATATAGTTGAATACAACTGGATACAGCTGAATAATACAGTTGAATATTACTGGCTACAGCTGAATAAATTAGTTGAATACAACTAACTACAGCTGAATACGTATAACTTGTTTGATACATCTGAATTTATATTCTTTAATATGTATTAACTGAACTTGAAACATAAATATAACTGAATACATTTGAATATAGCAGAATACAGCTGAATAATACAGTTGAATACAACTGACTACAGTTGAATACAACAGTTGAATACAACTAACTACAGCTGAATACGTATAACCTGTTTGATACATCTGGATTTGTATTCTTTAATATGTATTAACTATACTTGAAACATAAATATAACTGAACACATTTGAATACAGCTGAATAATACAGTTGAATACAACTGAATACAGTTGAATACAGAAAAATACATCTGTCTTTAATATAACCGACCATCAGTATACACAAAGTTTCTGACTTTGATATTAACCTGTTCAATACCTAAAACATGTTCAAGCCAAGTTACTGAATATTAATACATACTTGAATCCTGTAAGATACATATGAATATAAACTGAAGAATAAGCATGAATACTTATGAACAAACCAGTGAAACAGCAATTGAAAAGTTGCAATTGTCATACACGAACACTGTTGATAAAGTGATTAGTTTTTCTAACTAAATATCATCTTTATCAAAATACTACTCAAAACAGTATTCACCTAAAAACTACATTCCAAAACTACATTAACCTAAAGCTACTCTAACATTATTTGCATCTTTGAATCTGACTCCGTGATTTGCCTAGCAATCTTTGAGGGTGCTTCATTCTCGCTTATGGCATCAGCGTCTATCTTCCGCATAGCATAATCCCAGAGGAGAGCACCATATCTTTGACAGAGTAGATTGGAATCAAATGTTGTTTGTGGAATCTCACCAAGAATGCTCAGAAACTCCGCGTATGTCGCAACATGCACCCCACAATCCCTAAAAAATGTTGATTGAAACAATTAAAAATAATTCATACAATTACATTTGTATATAATATACCAGAATGATGATTGAATACTTACATGCTCCTAGCCCTCTGTTGAAGCAGATCTGATATGAAAAAACTTCAAAGGGATCAGTATGTGACTTGTCAGTGTATGTTGAGTAAGTAAACCAATCTATGCCTTGACTATATCTGTAAAAGCCACTAATTGATAGATACAAAAGTACAAGCTTAGCTATCTTATCTATCTCAGAAGCAACATAGGCATCATGACCTGCAGATCTGTACGAGTTATACACTTTGATACATCTCTCCTTGAACGAGACAACAGCCAATACCCAGTGTAGTTTGTCCTTCAGGTTGACTGGTATCAAGACATTGTCAACAGTATGCCAAGGTACATTAGCTAGCAATTTGTATCCCCTTATGTACTCACATACCACATCCTCTTCTTTGGCTACATTAGCATTACTATCTGTATCAGCATACCTGTCGAAAATTTCAGATATTCTTGTCTTCAATATACAATCAACAGTTGTATACTTGAAGTTGCTTGCGTGATTGTACTTTCCCTTCTTTCTCAGATAATAGAATATGACGTCAATATGCTATACACAAATTTAATTACATAGTATCGGTCCAATTAATCAAACTAAGAAAAAAATATGACAAGTGAAAACTCAGTTAAATACATCACACAGATGAATTGATGTTAAAATACAGAGTGTA